>NW_022603399.1:0-57856 GCF_008692095.1 Etheostoma spectabile
CTTTTTCAGGCTACTCTAAAAAGGAATCCTGACGTTGGTTCCAGCTTCATTCCAAGTCTCGGGGAGACATCACCTATCCAGTGTGTCTCTCACGTAATTTAGAGCATTCTGATGTACGGTTTTAAAATTAAGGCTTAAAAGTAAGCTATATTGACGTTTATCAGGCTGTTAAAGGCATGTTTAACTGTCCTTCATGCATCTCTAAAAATATTCCTACTGTTAAGGCAGGTTTATTCCGACTATGGGTTAGACACTACATATTTATTGGGTAACTTAGGTAATTTACGACCATTCTGATGTAGGATATTAAAATCAAAGCCTAGAAATGTAATAAATTACAGTTTAAATCTTTTACAGGCTGTTAAAGGTATATTTTTTCGCTTTTTCAGGCTACTCTAAAAAGGAATCTGACGTTATTCCAGCTTCATTCCAGTCTGTAGGAGACATCACCTATCCAGTGTGTCTCTTACGTAATTTCAGAGCATTCTGATGTACAGTTTGAAAATTAAGGCCTTAAAACCAAGGCTATATTGACACTTTCAGGCTCGTAAAGGCATATTCTTCTCTTTTTCAGGCTACTCTAAAAAGGAATCCTGACGTTATTCCAGCTTCATTCCAAGTCGGGGGAGACATCACCTATCCAGTGTGTCTCTCACGTAATTTTAGAGCATTCTGATGTACGGTTTTAAAATTAAGGGCTAAAAGTAAAGCTATATTGACGTTTCAGGCTGTTAAAGGCATGTTTAACTGTCCTTCATGCATCTCTAAAAGTATTCCTACTTGTTAAGCAGGTTTATTCCGACTATGGGTAGACACTACAATTATTGGGTATTTAGGTAATTTACGACCATTCTGATGTAGGATATTAAAATCAAAGCCTAGACATGTAATAAATATTACATTTAAATCTTTTACAGGCTGTTAAAGGCATATTTTTCTCTTTTCAGGCTACTCTAAAAAGAAATCCTGACTTTATTCAGCTTCATTCCAAGTCTGGGGAGACATCACCTATCTAGTGTGTCTCTTACGTAATTTAGAGCATTCTGATGTCCGGTTGTAAAATGAAGGCTTTAAACCAACGCTATATTTACACTTTTTCAGGCTAGTAAAGGCATATTCTTAACTTTTTCAGGCTACTCTAAAAGGAATCCTGACGTTATTCCAGCTTCATTCAAGTCTGGGGGAGACATCACCTATCCAGTGTGTCTCTCACGTAATTTTAGAGCATTCTGATGTACGGTTTTAAAATTAAGGGCTTAAAAGTAAAGCATATTGACGTTTTATCAGGCTGTTAAAGGCATGTTAACTGTCCTTCATGCATCTCTAAAAAGTACTCCTACTGTTAAGGCAGGTTATTCCGACTATGGGTTAGACACTACATATTTTGGGTAACTTAGGTAATTTACGACCATTCTGATGTAGGATATTAAAATCAAAGCCTAGAACATGTAATAAATATTACAGTTTAAATCTTTACAGGCTGTTAAAGGCATATTTTCTCTTTTTCAGGCTACTCTAAAAAGGAATCCTGACGTTATTCCAGCTTCATTCCAAGTCTGTAGGAGACATCATCTATCCAGTGTGTCTCTTACGTAATTCAGAGCATTCTGATGTACGGTTTGAAAATTAAGGCCTAAAACCAAGGCTATATTGACACTTTTCAGGCTCGTAAAGGCATATTCTTCTCTTTTCAGGCTACTCTAAAAAGGAATCCTGACGTTATTCCAGCTTCATTCCAAGTCTGGGGGAGACATCACCTATCCAGTGTGTCTCTCACGTAATTTTAGAGCATTCTGATGTACGGTTTTAAAATTAAGGGCTTAAAAGTAAAGCTATATTGACGTTTTATCAGGCTGTTAAAGGCATGTTTAACTGTCCTTCATGCATCTCTAAAAAGTATTCCTACTGTTAAGGCAGGTTTATTCCGACTATGGGTTAGACACTACATATTTATTGGGTAATTTAGGTAATTTACGACCATTCTGATGTAGGATATTAAAATCAAAGCCTAGAACATGTAATAAATATTACAATTTAAATCTTTTACAGGCTGTTAAGGCATATTTTTCTCTTTTCAGGCTACTCTAAAAAGAAATCCTGACTTATTCCAGCTTCATTCCAGTCTGGGGAGACATCACCTATCTAGTGTGTCTCTTACGTAATTTAGAGCATTCTGATGTACGGTTTAAAATGAAGGCTTAAAACGAACGCTATATTTACACTTTTTCAGGCTAGTAAAGGCATATTCTTAACTTTTTCAGGCTACTCTAAAAAGGAATCCTGACGTTATTCCAGCTTCATTCCAAGTCTGGGGGAGACATCACCTATCCAGTGTGTCTCTCACGTAATTTCAGAGCATTCTGATGTACAGTTTTAAAATTAAGGCCTTAAAACCAAGGCTATATTGACACTTTCAGGCTCGTAAAGCATATTCTTCTCTTTTTCAGGCTACTCTAAAAAGGAATCCTGACGTTATACCAGCTTCATTCCAAGTCTGGGGGAGACATCACCTATCCAGTGTGTCTCTCACGTAATTTTAGAGCATTCTGATGTACGGTTTTAAAATTAAGGGCTTAAAAGTAAAGCTATATTGACGTTTTATCAGGCTGTTAAAGGCATGTTTAACTGTCCTTCATGCATCTCTAAAAAGTATTCTACTGTTAAGGCAGGTTTATTCCGACTATGGTTAGACACTACATATTTATTGGGTAATTTAGGTAGTTTACGACCATTCTGATGTAGGATATTAAAATCAAAGCCTAGAACATGTAATAAATATACAATTTAAATCTTTTACAGGCTGTTAAAGGCATATTTTTCTCTTTTCAGGCTACTCTAAAAGAATCCTGACTTTATTCCAGCTCATTCCAAGTCTGGGGGAGACATCACCTATCTAGTGTGTCTCTTACGTAATTTTAGAGCATTCTGATGTACGGTTGTAAAATGAAGGCTTTAAAACGAACGCTATAGTTACACTTTTTCAGGCTAGTAAAGGCATATTCTTAACTTTTTCAGGCTACTCTAAAAAGGAATCCTGACGTTATTCCAGCTTCATTCCAAGTCTGGGGGAGACATCACCTATCCAGTGTGTCTCTCACGTAATTTCAGAGCATTCTGATGTACAGTTTTAAAATTAAGGCCTTAAAACCAAGGCTATATTGACACTTTTCAGGCTCGTAAAGGCATATTCTTCTCTCTTTCAGGCTACTCTAAAAAGGAATCCTGACGTTATACAAGCTTCATTCCAAGTCTGGGGGAGATATCACCTATCCAGTGTGTCTCTCACATAATTTTAGAGCATTCTGATGTACGGTTTTAAAATTAAGGGCTTAAAAGTAAAGCTATATTGACGTTTTATCAGGCTGTTAAAGGCATGTTTAACTGTCCTTCATGCATCTCTAAAAAGTATTCCTACTGTTAAGGCAGGTTTATTCCGACTATGGGTTAGACACTACATATTTATTGGGTAACTTAGGTAATTTACGACCATTCTGATGTAGGATATTAAAATCAAAGCCTAGAACATGTAATAAATATTACAGTTTAAATCTTTTACAGGCTGTTAAAGGCATATTTTTCTCTTTTTCAGGCTACTCTAAAAAGGAATCCTGACGTTATTCCAGCTTCATTCCAAGTCTGTAGGAGACATCACCTATCCAGTGTGTCTCTTACGTAATTTTAGAGCATTCTGATGTACGGTTGTAAAATGAAGGCTTTAAAACGAACGCTATATTTACACTTTTTCAGGCTAGTAAAGGCATATTCTTAACTTTTTCAGGCTACTCTAAAAAGGAATCCTGACGTTATTCCAGCTTCATTCCAAGTCTGGGGGAGACATCACCTATCCAGTGTGTCTCTCACGTAATTTCAGAGCATTCTGATGTACAGTTTTAAAATTAAGGCCTTAAAACCAAGGCTATATTGACACTTTTCAGGCTCGTAAAGGCATATTCTTCTCTTTTTCAGGCTACTCTAAAAAGGAATCCTGACGTTATACCAGCTTCATTCCAAGTCTGGGGGAGACATCACCTATCCAGTGTGTCTCTCACGTAATTTTAGAGCATTCTGATGTACGGTTTTAAAATTAAGGGCTTAAAAGTAAAGCTATATTGACGTTTTATCAGGCTGTTAAAGGCATGTTTAACTGTCCTTCATGCATCTCTAAAAAGTATTCCTACTGTTAAGGCAGGTTTATTCCGACTATGGGTTAGACACTACATATTTATTGGGTAACTTAGGTAATTTACGACCATTCTGATGTAGGATATTAAAATCAAAGCCTAGAACATGTAATAAATATTACAGTTTAAATCTTTTACAGGCTGTTAAAGGCATATTTTCTCTTTTTCAGGCTACTCTAAAAAGGAATCCTGACGTTATTCCAGCTTCATTCCAAGTCTGTAGGAGACATCACCTATCCAGTGTGTCTCTTACGTAATTTCAGAGCATTCTGATGTACAGTTTTAAAATTAAGGCCTTAAAACCAAGGCTATATTGACACTTTTCAGGCTCGTAAAGGCATATTCTTCTCTTTTTCAGGCTACTCTAAAAAGGAATCCTGACGTTATTCCAGCTTCATTCCAAGTCTGGGGGAGACATCACCTATCCAGTGTGTCTCTCACGTAATTCTAGAACATTCTGATGTACGGTTGTAAAATGAAGGCTTTAAAACGAACGCTATATTTACACTTTTTCAGGCTAGTAAAGGCATATTCTTAACTTTTTCAGGCTACTCTAAAAAGGAATCCTGACGTTATTCCAGCTTCATTCCAAGTCTGGGGGAGACATCACCTATCCAGTGTGTCTCTCACGTAATTTCAGAGCATTCTGATGTACAGTTTTAAAATTAAGGCCTTAAAACCAAGGCTATATTGACACTTTTCAGGCTCGTAAAGGCATATTCTTCTCTTTTTCAGGCTACTCTAAAAAGGAATCCTGACGTTATACCAGCTTCATTCCAAGTCTGGGGGAGACATCACCTATCCATTGTGTCTCTTACGTAATTTCAGAGCATTTGATGTACGGTTTTAAAATTAAGGGCTTAAAAGTAAAGCTATATTGACGTTTTATCGGGCTGTAAAGGCATGTTAACTTTCCTTCATGCATCTCTAAAAAGTATTCCTACTGTAAGTCAGGTTATTCCGACTATGGTTAGACACTACATATTTATTGGGTAACTTAGGTAATTTCGACCATTCTGATGTAGGATTTAAAATCAAAGCCTAGAACATGTAATAAATATTACAGTTTAAATCTTTTACAGGCTGTTAAAGGCATATTTTTCTCTTTTCAGGCTACTCTAAAAAGGAATCCTGACGTTATTCCAGCTTCATTCCAAGTCTGTAGGAGACATCACCTATCCAGTGTGTCTCTTACGTGATTTCAGAGCATTCTGATGTACAGTTTTAAATTAAGGCCTTAAAACCAAGGCTATATTGACACTTTTCAGGCTCGTAAAGGCATATTCTTCTCTTTTTCAGGCTACTCTAAAAAGGAATCCTGACAGTATTCCAGCTTCATTCCAAGTCTGGGGGAGACATCACCTATCCATGTGTCTCTCACGTAATTCTAGAACATTCTGATGTACGGTTGTAAAATGAAGGCTTTAAAAACGCTATATTTACACTTTTCAGGCTAGTAAAGGCATATTCTTAACTTTTTCAGGCTACTCTAAAAAGGAATCCTGACGTTATTCCAGCTTCATTCCAAGTCTGGGGGAGACATCACCTATCCAGTGTGTCTCTCACGTAATTCAGAGCATTCTGATGTACGGTTTTAAAATTAAGGCCTTAAAACCAAGGCTATATTGACACTTTTCAGGCTCGTAAAGGCATATTCTTCTCTTTTTCAGGCTACTCTAAAAAGGAATCCTGACGTTATTCCAGCTTCATTCCAAGTCTGGAGGAGACATCACCTATCCAGTGTGTGTCTCACGTAATTTCAAAGCATTCTGATGTACAGTTTGAAAATTAAGGCCTTAAAACCAAGGCTATATTTACACTTTTTCAGGCTAGTAAAGGCATATTCTTAACTTTTTCAGGCTACTCTAAAAAGGAATCCTGACGTTATTCCAGCTTCATTCCAAGTCTGGGGGAGACATCACCTATCCAGTGTGTCTCTCACGTAATTTCAGAGCATTCTGATGTACAGTTTGAAAATTAAGGCCTTAAAACCAACGCTATATTTACACTTTTTCAGGCTAGTAAAGGCATATTCTTAACTTTTTCAGGCTACTCTAAAAAGGAATCCTGACGTTATTCCAGCTTCATTCCAAGTCTGGAGGAGACATCACCTATCCAGTGTGTCTCTTACGTAATTTCAGAGCATTCTGATGTACAGTTTTATAATTAAGGCCTTAAAACCAAGGCTATATTTACACTTTTCAGGCTAGTAAGGCATATTCTTAACTTTTTCAGGCTACTCTAAAAGGAATCCTGACGTTATTCCAGCTTCATTCCAAGTCTGGGGAGACATCACCTATCCAGTGTGTCTCTCACGTAATTTCAGAGCATTCCGATGTACGGTTTTAAAATGAAGGCCTTAAAACCAACGCTATATTTACACTTTTTCAGGCTAGTAAAGGCATATTCTTAACTTTTTCAGGCTACTCTAAAAAGGAATCCTGACGTTATTCCAGCTTCATTCCAAGTCTGGGGGAGACATCACCTATCCAGTGTGTCTCTCACGTAATTTCAGAGCATTCTGATGTACAGTTTTAAAATTAAGGCCTTAAAACCAAGGCTATATTGACACTTTTCAGGCTCGTAAAGGCATATTCTTCTCTTTTTCAGGCTACTCTAAAAAGGAATCCTGACGTTATACCAGCTTCATTCCAAGTCTGGGGGAGACATCACCTATCCATTGTGTCTCTTACTTAATTTCAGAGCATTCTGATGTACGGTTTTAAAATTAAGGGCTTAAAAGTAAAGCTATATTGACGTTTTATCGGGCTGTTAAAGGCATGTTTAACTGTCCTTCATGCATCTCTAAAAAGTATTCCTACTGTTAAGGCAGGTTTATTCCGACTATGGGTTAGACACTACATATTTATTGGGTAACTTAGGTAATTTACGACCATTCTGATGTAGGATATTAAAATCAAAGCCTAGAACATGTAATAAATATTACAATTAATCTTTTACAGGCTGTTAAAGGCATATTTCTCTTTTTCAGGCTACTCTAAAAAGGAATCCTGACGTTATTCCAGCTTCATTCCAAGTCTGGGGGAGACATCACCTATCCAGTGTGTCTCTCACGTAATTTCAGAGCATTCTGATGTACAGTTTTAAAATTAAGGCCTTAAAACCAAGGCTATATTTACACTTTTTCAGGCTAGTAAAGGCATATTCTTAACTTTTTCAGGCTACTCTAAAAAGGAATCCTGACGTTATTCCAGCTTCATTCCAAGTCTGGGGGAGACATCACCTATCCAGTGTGTCTCTCACGTAATTTCAGAGCATTCTGATGTACGGTTTTAAAATTAAGGCCTTAAAACCAAGGCTATATTGACACTTTTCAGGCTCGTAAAGGCATATTCTTCTCTTTTTCAGGCTACTCTAAAAAGGAATCCTGACGTTATTCCAGCTTCATTCCAAGTCTGGAGGAGACATCACCTATCCAGTGTGTGTCTCACGTAATTTCAGAGCATTCTGATGTACAGTTTGAAAATTAAGGCCTTAAAACCAAGGCTATATTACACTTTTTCAGGCTAGTAAAGGCATATTCTAACTTTTTCAGGTACTCTAAAAAGGAATCCTGACGTTATTCCAGCTTCATTCCAAGTCTGGAGGAGACATCACCTATCCAGTGTGTCTCTTACGTAATTTCAGAGCATTCTGATGTACAGTTTTAAAATTAAGGCCTTAAAACCAAGGCTATATTTACACTTTTTCAGGCTAGTAAAGGCATATTCTTAACTTTTTCAGGCTACTCTAAAAAGGAATCCTGACGTTATTCCAGCTTCATTCCAAGTCTGGGGGAGACATCACCTATCCAGTGTGTCTCTCACGTATTTCAGAGCATTCTGATGTACGGTTTTAAAATGAAGGCCTTAAAACCAACGCTATATTTACACTTTTTCAGGCTAGTAAAGGCATATTCTTAACTTTTTCAGGCTACTCTAAAAAGGAATCCTGACGTTATTCCAGCTTCATTCCAAGTCTGGGGGAGACATCACCTATCCAGTGTGTCTCTCACGTATTTTCAGAGCATTCTGATGTACGGTTTTAAAATTAAGGCCTTAAAACCAAGGCTATATTGACACTTTTCAGGCTCGTAAAGGCATATTCTTCTCTTTTTCAGGCTACTCTAAAAAGGAATCCTGACGTTATTCCAGCTTCATTCCAAGTCTGGAGGAGACATCACCTATCCAGTGTGTGTCTTACGTAATTTCAGAGCATTCTGATGTACAGTTTGAAAATTAAGGCCTTAAAACCAAGGCTATATTGACACTTTTCAGGCTCGTAAAGGCATATTCTTCTCTTTTTCAGGCTACTCTAAAAAGGAATCCTGACGGTATTCCAGCTTCATTCCAAGTCTGGGGGAGACATCACCTATCCAGTGTGTCTCTCACGTAATTCTAGAGCATTCTGATGTACGGTTTTAAAATTAAGGCCTTAAAACCAAGGCTATATTGACACTTTTCAGGCTCGTAAAGGCATATTCTCTCTTTGTCAGGCTACTCTAAAAAGGAATCCTGACGTTGTACCAGCTTCATTCCAATTCTGGGGGAGACATCACCTATCCATTGTGTCTCACGTAATTTCAGAGCATTCTGATGTACGGTTTTAAAATAAAGGCCTTAAAACCAACGCTATATTACACTTTTCAGGCTAGTAAAGGCATATTCTTAACTTTTTCAGGCTACTCTAAAAAGGAATCCTGACGTTATTCCAGCTTCATTCCAAGTCTGGGGGAAGACATCACCTATCCAGTGTGTCTCTCACGTAATTTTAGAGCATTCTGATGTACGGTTTTAAAATTAAGGGCTTAAAAGTAAAGCTATATTGACGTTTTATCAGGCTGTTAAAGGCATGTTTAACTGTCCTTCATGCATCTCTAAAAAGTATTCCTACTGTTAAGGCAGGTTTATTCCGACTATGGGTAGACACTACATATTTATTGGGTAACTTAGGTAATTTACGACCATTCTGATGTAGGATATTAAAATCAAAGCCTAGAACATGTAATAAATATACAGTTTAAATCTTTTACAGGCTGTTAAAGGCATATTTTTCTCTTTTTCAGGCTACTCTAAAAAGGAATCCTGACGTTATTCCAGCTTCATTCCAAGTCTGTAGGAGACATCACCTATCCAGTGTGTCTCTTACGTAATTTCAGAGCATTCTGATGTACAGTTTTAAAATTAAGGCCTTAAAACCAAGGCTATATTGACACTTTTCAGGCTCGTAAAGGCATATTCTTCTCTTTTTCAGGCTACTCTAAAAAGGAATCCTGACGGTATTCCAGCTTCATTCCAAGTCTGGGGGAGACATCACCTATCCAGTGTGTCTCTCACGTAATTCTAGAACATTCTGATGTACGGTTTTAAAATGAAGGCCTTAAAACGAACGCTATATTTACACTTTTTCAGGCTAGTAAAGGCATATTCTTAACTTTTTCAGGCTACTCTAAAAAGGAATCCTGACGTTATTCCAGCTTCATTCCAAGTCTGTAGGAGACATCACCTATCCAGTGTGTCTCTTACGTAATTTCAGAGCATTCTGATGTACAGTTTTAAAATTAAGGCCTTAAAACCAAGGCTATATTGACACTTTTCAGGCTCGTAAAGGCATATTCTTCTCTTTTTCAGGCTACTCTAAAAAGGAATCCTGACGTTATTCCAGCTTCATTCCAAGTCTGGGGGAGACATCACCTATCCAGTGTGTCTCTCACGTAATTTTAGAGCATTCTGATGTACGGTTTTAAAATTAAGGGCTTAAAAGTAAAGCTATATTGACGTTTTATCAGGCTGTTAAAGGCATGTTTAACTGTCCTTCATGCATCTCTAAAAAGTATTCCTACTGTTAAGGCAGGTTTATTCCGACTATGGGTTAGACACTACATATTTATTGGGTAACTTAGGTAATTTACGACCATTCTGATGTAGGATATTAAAATCAAAGCCTAGAACATGTAATAAATATTACAGTTTAAATCTTTTACAGGCTGTTAAAGGCATATTTTTCTCTTTTTCAGGCTACTCTAAAAAGGAATCCTGACGTTATTCCAGCTTCATTCCAAGTCTGTAGGAGACATCACCTATCCAGTGTGTCTCTTACGTAATTTCAGAGCATTCTGATGTACAGTTTTAAAATTAAGGCCTTAAAACCAAGGCTATATTGACACTTTTCAGGCTCGTAAAGGCATATTCTTCTCTTTTTCAGGCTACTCTAAAAAGGAATCCTGACGTTATTCCAGCTTCATTCCAAGTCTGGAGGAGACATCACCTATCCAGTGTGTGTCTTACGTAATTTCAGAGCATTCTGATGTACAGTTTGAAAATTAAGGCCTTAAAACCAAGGCTATATTGACACTTTTCAGGCTCGTAAAGGCATATTCTTCTCTTTTTCAGGCTACTCTAAAAAGGAATCCTGACGTTATTCCAGCTTCATTCCAAGTCTGGAGGAGACATCACCTATCCAGTGTGTGTCTTACGTAATTTCAGAGCATTCTGATGTACAGTTTGAAAATTAAGGCCTTAAAACCAAGGCTATATTGACACTTTTCAGGCTCGTAAAGGCATATTCTTCTCTTTTTCAGGCTACTCTAAAAAGGAATCCTGACGTTATTCCAGCTTCATTCCAAGTCTGGGGGAGACATCACCTATCCAGTGTGTCTCTCACGTATTTCAGAGCATTCTGATGTACGGTTTTAAAATTAAGGCCTTAAAACCAAGGCTATATTGACACTTTTCAGGCTCGTAAAGGCATATTCTTCTCTTTTCAGGCTACTCTAAAAAGGAATCCTGACGTTATTCCAGCTTCATTCCAACTCTGGGGGAGACATCACCTATCCAGTGTGTCTCTCACGTAATTTTAGAGCATTCTGATGTACGGTTTTAAAATTAAGGGCTTAAAAGTAAAGCTATATTGACGTTTATCAGGCTGTTAAAGGCATGTTTAACTGTCCTTCATGCATCTCTAAAAGTATTCTACTGTTAAGGCAGGTTTATTCCGACTATGGGTTAGACACTACATATTTATTGGGTAACTTAGGTAATTTACGACCATTCTGATGTAGGATATAAAATCAAAGCCTAGAACATGTAATAAATATTACAGTTTAGTCTTTTACAGGCTGTTAAAGGCATATTTTTCTCTTTTTCAGGCTACTCTAAAAAGGAATCCTGACGTTATTCCAGCTTCATTCCAAGTCTGTAGGAGACATCACCTATCCAGAGTGTCTCTTACGTAATTTCAGAGCATTCTGATGTACAGTTTTAAAATTAAGGCCTTAAAACCAAGGCTATATTGACACTTTTCAGGCTCGTAAAGGCATATTCTTCTCTTTTTCAGGCTACTCTAAAAAGGAATCCTGACGTTATTCCAGCTTCATTCCAAGTCTGGGGGAGACATCACCTATCCAGTGTGTCTCTCAGGTAATTTTAGAACATTCTGATGTACAGTTTTAAAATTAAGGCCTTAAAACCAAGGCTATGTTTACACTTTTCAGGCTTGTAAAGGCAAATTCTTCTCTTTTTCAGGCTACTCTAAAAAGGAATCCTGACGTTATTCCAGCTTCATTCCAAGTCTGGGGGAGACATCACCTATCCAGTGTGTCTCTCACGTAATTTCAGAGCATTCTGATGTACGGTTTTAAAATTAAGGCCTTAAAACCAAGGCTATATTGACACTTTTCAGGCTCGTAAAGGCATATTCTTCTCTTTTTCAGGCTACTATAAAAAGGAATCCTGACGTTGTACCAGCTTCATTCCAAGTCTGGGGGAGACATCACCTATCCATTGTGTCTCTACATAATTTCAGAGCATTCTGTGTACGGTTTTAAAATAAAGGCTTAAAACCAACGCTATATTTACACTTTTCAGGCTAGTAAAGGATATTCTTAACTTTTTCAGGCTACTCTAAAAAGGAATCCTGAGTTATTCCAGCTTCATTCCAAGTCTGGGGGAGACATCACCTATCCAGTGTGTCTCTCACGTAATTTCAGAGCATTCTGATGAACGGTTTTAAAATTAAGGCCTTAAAACCAAGGCTATATTGACACTTTTCAGGCTCGTAAAGGCATATTCTTCTCTTTGTCAGGCTACTCTAAAAAGGAATCCTGACGTTGTACCAGCTTCATTCCAATTCTGGGGGAGACATCACCTATCCATTGTGTCTCATACATAATTTCAGAGCATTCTGATGTACGGTTTTAAAATAAAGGCCTTAAAACCAACGCTATATTTACACTTTTTCAGGCTAGTAAAGGCATATTCTTAACTTTTTCAGGCTACTCTAAAAAGGAATCCTGACGTTATTCCAGCTTCATTCCAAGTCTGGGGAAGACATCACCTATCCAGTGTGTCTCTCACGTAATTTTAGAGCATTCTGATGTACGGTTTTAAAATTAAGGGCTTAAAAGTAAAGCTATATTGACGTTTTATCAGGCTGTTAAAGGCATGTTTAACTGTCCTTCATGCATCTCTAAAAAGTATTCCTACTGTTAAGGCAGGTTTATTCCGACTATGGGTAAGACACTACATATTTATTGGGTAACTTAGGTAATTTACGACCATTCTGATGTAGGATATTAAAATCAAAGCCTAGAACATGTAATAAATATTACAGTTTAAATCTTTTACAGGCTGTTAAAGGCATATTTTTCTCTTTTTCAGGCTACTCTAAAAAGGAATCCTGACGTTATTCCAGCTTCATTCCAAGTCTGTAGGAGACATCACCTATCCAGTGTGTCTCTTACGTAATCTCAGAGCATTCTGATGTACAGTTTTAAAATTAAGGCCTTAAAACCAAGGCTATATTGACACTTTTCAGGCTCGTAAAGGCATATTCTTCTCTTTTTCAGGCTACTCTAAAAAGGAATCCTGACGGTATTCCAGCTTCATCCAAGTCTGGGGGAGACATCACCTATCCAGTGTGTCTCTCACGTAATTTTAGAGCATTCTGATGTACGGTTTTAAATTAAGGGCTTAAAGTAAAGCTATATTGACGTTTTATCAGGCTGTTAAAGGCATGTTTAACTGTCCTTCATGCATCTCTAAAAGTATTCCTACTGTTAAGGCAGGTTTATTCGACTATGGGTTAGACACTACATATTTATTGGGTAACTTAGGTAATTTACGACCATTCTGATGTAGGATATTAAAATCAAAGCCTAGAACATGTAATAAATATTACAGTTTAAGTCTTTACAGGCTGTTAAAGGCATATTTTTCTCTTTTCAGGCTACTCTAAAAAGGAATCCTGACGTTATTCCAGCTTCATTCCAAGTCTGTAGGAGACATCACCTATCCAGTGTGTCTCTTACGTAATTTCAGAGCATTCTGATGTACAGTTTTAAAATTAAGGCCTTAAAACCAAGGCTATATTGACACTTTTCAGGCTCGTAAAGGCATATTCTTCTCTTTTCAGGCTACTCTAAAAAGGAATCCTGACGTTATTCCAGCTTCATTCCAAGTCTGGGGGAGACATCACCTATCCAGTGTGTCTCTCAGGTAATTTTAGAACATTCTGATGTACAGTTTTAAAATTAAGGCCTTGAAACCAAGGCTATGTTTACACTTTTCAGGCTTGTAAAGGCATATTCTTCTCTTTTTCAGGCTACTCTAAAAGGAATCCTGACGTTATTCCAGCTTCATTCCAAGTCTGGGGAGATCACCTATCCAGTGTGTCTCTCACGTAATTTCAGAGCATTCTGATGTACGGTTTTAAAATTAAGGCCTTAAAACCAAGGCTATATTGACACTTTTCAGGCTCGTAAAGGCATATTCTTCTCTTTTTCAGGCTACTAAAAAGGAATCCTGACGTTATACCAGCTTCATTCCAAGTCTGGGGGAGACATCACCTATCCATTGTGTCTCTTACTAATTCAGAGCATTCTGATGTACGGTTTTAAAATAAAGGCCTTAAAACCAAGCTATATTTACACTTTTTCAGGCTAGTAAAGGCATATCTTAACTTTTTCAGGCTACTCTAAAAAGGAATCCTGAGGTTATTCCAGCTTCATTCCAAGTCTGGGGGAGACATCACCTATCCAGTGTGTCTCTCACGTAATTTCAGAGCATTCTGATGTACGGTTTTAAAATTAAGGCCTTAAAACCAGGCTATATTGACACTTTTCAGGCTCGTAAAGGCATATTCTTCTCTTTTTCAGGCTACTCTAAAAAGGAATCCTGACGTTGTACCAGCTTCATTCCAAGTCTGGGGGAGACATCACCTATCCATTGTGTCTCATACATAATTTCAGAGCATTCTGATGTACGGTTTTAAAATAAAGCCTTAAAACCAACGCTATATTTACACTTTTTCAGGCTAGTAAAGGCATATTCTTAACTTTTCAGGCTACTCTAAAAAGGAATCCTGACGTTATTCCAGCTTCATTCCAAGTCTGGGGAAGACATCACCTATCCAGTGTGTCTCTCAGTAATTTAGAGCATTCTGATGTACGGTTTTAAAATTAAGGGCTTAAAAGTAAAGCTATATTGACGTTTTATCAGGCTGTTAAAGGCATGTTTAACTGTCCTTCATGCACTCTAAAAAGATTCCTACTGTTAAGGCAGGTTATTCCGACTATGGGTAAGACACTACATATTTATTGGGTAACTTAGGTAATTTACGACCATTCTGATGTAGGATATTAAAATCAAAGCCTAGAACATGTAATAAATATTACAGTTTAAATCTTTTACAGGCTGTTAAAGGCATATTTTTCTCTTTTTCAGGCTACTCTAAAAAGGAATCCTGACGTTATTCCAGCTTCATTCCAAGTCTGTAGGAGACATCACCTATCCAGTGTGTCTCTTACGTAATCTCAGAGCATTCTGATGTACAGTTTTAAAATTAAGGCCTTAAAACCAAGGCTATATTGACACTTTTCAGGCTCGTAAAGGCATATTCTTCTCTTTTTCAGGCTACTCTAAAAAGGAATCCTGACGTTATTCCAGCTTCATTCCAAGTCTGGGGGAGACATCACCTATCCAGTGTGTCTCTCACGTAATTTTAGAGCATTCTGATGTACGGTTTTAAAATTAAGGGCTTAAAAGTAAAGCTATATTGACGTTTTATCAGGCTGTTAAAGGCATGTTTAACTGTCCTTCATGCATCTCTAAAAAGTATTCCTACTGTTAAGGCAGGTTTATTCCGACTATGGGTTAGACACTACATATTTATTGGGTAACTTAGGTAATTTACGACCATTCTGATGTAGGATATTAAAATCAAAGCCTAGAACATGTAATAAATATTACAGTTTAAATCTTTTACAGGCTGTTAAAGGCATATTTTTCTCTTTTCAGGCTACTCTAAAAAGGAATCCTGACGTTATTCCAGCTTCATTCCAAGTCTGTAGGAGACATCACCTATCCAGTGTGTCTCTACGTAATTTCAGAGCATTCTGATGTACAGTTTTAAAATTAAGGCCTTAAAACCAAGGCTATATTGACACTTTTCAGGCTCGTAAAGGCATATTCTTCTCTTTTTCAGGCTACTCTAAAAAGGAATCCTGACGGTATTCCAGCTTCATTCCAAGTCTGGGGGAGACATCACCTATCCAGTGTGTCTCTCACGTAATTCTAGAACATTCTGATGTACGGTTTTAAAATGAAGGCCTTAAAACGAACGCTATATTGACACTTTTCAGGCTCGTAAAGGCATATTCTTCTCTTTGTCAGGCTACTCTAAAAAGGAATCCTGACGTTGTACCAGCTTCATTCCAATTCTGGGGGAGACATCACCTATCCATTGTGTCTCATACATAATTTCAGAGCATTCTGATGTACGGTTTTAAAATAAAGGCCTTAAAACCAACGCTATATTTACACTTTTTCAGGCTAGTAAAGGCATATTCTTAACTTTTTCAGGCTACTCTAAAAAGGAATCCTGACGTTATTCCAGCTTCATTCCAAGTCTGGGGAAGACATCAGCTATCCAGTGTGTCTCTCACGTAATTTAGAGCATTCTGATGTACGGTTTTAAAATTAAGGGCTTAAAAGTAAAGCTATATTGACGTTTTATCAGGCTGTTAAAGGCATGTTTAACTGTCCTTCATGCATCTCTAAAAAGTATCCTACTGTAAGGCAGGTTTATTCCGACTAGGGGTAAGACACTACATATTATTGGGTAACTTAGGTAATTTACGACCATTCTGATGTAGGATATTAAAATCAAAGCCTAGAACATGTAATAAATATTACAGTTTAAATTTTACAGGCTGTTAAAGGCATATTTTTCTCTTTTCAGGCTACTCTAAAAAGGAATCCTGACGTTATTCCAGCTTCATTCCAAGTCTGTAGGAGACATCACCTATCCAGTGTGTCTCTACGTAATTTCAGAGCATTCTGATGTACAGTTTTAAAATTAAGGCCTTAAAACCAAGGCTATATTGACACTTTTCAGGCTCGTAAAGGCATATTCTTCTCTTTTTCAGGCTACTCTAAAAAGGAATCCTGACGTTATTCCAGCTTCATTCCAAGTCTGGGGGAGACATCACCTATCCATGTGTCTCTCACGTAATTTTAGAGCATTCTGATGTACGGTTTTAAAATTAAGGGCTTAAAAGTAAAGCTATATTGACGTTTTATCAGGCTGTTAAAGGCATGTTTACTGTCCTTCATGCATCTCTAAAAAGTATTCCTACTGTTAAGGCAGGTTTATTCGACTATGGGTAAGACACTACATATTTATTGGGTAACTTAGGTAATTTACGACCATTCTGATGTAGGATATTAAAATCAAAGCCTAGAACATGTAATAAATATTACAGTTTAAATCTTTTACAGGCTGTTAAAGGCATATTTTCTCTTTTTCAGGCTACTCTAAAAAGGAATCCTGACGTTATTCCAGCTTCATTCCAAGTCTGTAGGAGACATCACCTATCCAGTGTGTCTCTTACGTAATTCAGAGCATTCTGATGTACAGTTTTAAATTAAGGCCTTAAAACCAAGGCTATATTGACACTTTTCAGGCTCGTAAAGGCATATTCTTCTCTTTTTCAGGCTACTCTAAAAAGGAATCCTGACGTTATTCCAGCTTCATTCCAAGTCTGGGGGAGACATCACCTATCCAGTGTGCTCTCACGTAATTCTAGAACATTCTGATGTACGGTTTTAAAATGAAGGCCTTAAAACGAACGCTATATTACACTTTTCAGGCTAGTAAAGGCATATCTTAACTTTTTCAGGCTACTCTAAAAAGGAATCCTGACGTTATCCAGCTTCATTCCAAGTCTGGGGGAGACATCACCTATCCAGTGTGTCTCTCACGTATTTTCAGAGCATTCTGATGTACGGTTTTAAAATTAAGGCCTTAAACCAAGGCTATATGACACTTTTCAGGCTCGTAAAGGCATATTCTTCTCTTTTCAGGCTACTCTAAAAAGGAATCCTGACGTTATTCCAGCTTCATTCCAAGTCTGGGGGAGACATCACCTATCCAGTGTGTCTCTCACGTAATTTTAGAGCATTCTGATGTACGGTTTTAAAATTAAGGGCTTAAAAGTAAAGCTATATTGACGTTTTGTCAGGCTGTTAAAGGCATGTTTAACTGTCCTTCATGCATCTCTAAAAAGTATTCTACTGTTAAGCAGGTTTATCCGACTATGGGTTAGACATACATATTATTGGGTAATTTAGGTAATTTACGACATTCTGCTGTAGGATATTAAAATCAAAGCCTAGAACATGTAATAAATATTACAATTTAAATCTTTTACAGGCTGTTAAAGGCATATTTTTCTCTTTTTCAGGCTACTCTAAAAAGGAATCCTGACGTTATTCCAGCTTCATTCCAAGTCTGGGGGAGACATCACCTATCCAGTGTGTCTCTCACGTAATTTTAGAGCATTCTGATGTACGGTTGTAAAATAAAGGCTTTAAAACGAACGCTATATTTACACTTTTTCAGGCTAGTAAAGGCATATTCTTAACTTTTTCAGGCTATTCTAAAAAGGAATCCTGACGTTATTCCAGCTTCATTCCAAGTCTGGAGGAGACATCACCTATCCAGTGTGTGTCTTACGTAATTTCAGAGCATTCTGATGTACAGTTTGAAAATTAAGGCCTTAAAACCAAGGCTATATTGACACTTTTCAGGCTCGTAAAGGCATATTCTTCTCTTTTTCAGGCTACTCTAAAAAGGAATCCTGACGTTATTCCAGCTTCATTCCAGTCTGGGGGAGACATCACCTATCCAGTGTGTCTCTCACGTAATTTCAGAGCATTCTGATGCGGTTTTAAAATTAAGGCCTTAAAACCAAGGCTATATGACACTTTTCAGGCTCGTAAAGGCATATTCTTCTCTTTTTCAGGCTACTATAAAAAGGAATCCTGACGTTGTACCAGCTTCATTCCAAGTCTGGGGGAGACATCACCTATCCATTGTGTCTCTTACATAATTTCAGAGCATTCTGGTGTACGGTTTTAAAATAAAGGCCTTAAAACCAACGCTATATTTACACTTTTTCAGGCTAGTAAAGGCATATTCTTAACTTTTTCAGGCTACTCTAAAAAGGAATCCTGAGGTTATTCCAGCTTCATTCCAAGTCTGGGGGAGACATCACCTATCCAGTGTGTCTCTCACGTAATTTCAGAGCATTCTGATGAACGGTTTTAAAATTAAGGCCTTAAAACCAAGGCTATATTGACACTTTTCAGGCTCGTAAAGGCATATTCTTCTCTTTGTCAGGCTACTCTAAAAAGGAATCCTGACGTTGTACCAGCTTCATTCCAATTCTGGGGGAGACATCACCTATCCATTGTGTCTCATACATAATTTCAGAGCATTCTGATGTACGGTTTTAAAATAAAGGCCTTAAAACCAACGCTATATTTACACTTTTTCAGGCTAGTAAAGGCATATTCTTAACTTTTTCAGGCTACTCTAAAAAGGAATCCTGACGTTATTCCAGCTTCATTCAAGTCTGGGGAAGACATCACCTATCCAGTGTGTCTCTCACGTAATTTTAGAGCATTCTGATGTACGGTTTTAAAATAAGGCTTAAAAGTAAAGCTATATTGACACTTTTCAGGCTCGTAAAGGCATATTCTTCTCTTTTCAGGCTACTTTAAAAAGGAATCCTGACGTTATTCCAGCTTCATTCCAAGTCTGGGGAGACATCACCTATCCAGTGTGTCTCTCACGTAATTTAGAGCATTCTGATGTACGGTTTTAAAATTAAGGGCTTAAAAGTAAAGCTATATTGACGTTTTATCAGGCTGTTAAAGCAGGTTTAACTGTCCTTCATGCATCTCTAAAAAGTATTCCTACTTTTAAGGCAGGTTTATTCCGACTATGGGTTAGACATACATATTTATTGGGTAACTAGGTAATTTACGACCATTCTGATGTAGGATATTAAAATCAAAGCCTAGAACATGTAATAATATACAATTTAAATCTTTACAGGCTGTTAAAGGCATATTTTTCTCTTTTTCAGGCTACTCTAAAAAGGAATCTGACGTTATTCCAGCTTCCCCAAGTCTGGGGGAGACATCACTATCCAGTGTGTATCTCACGTAATTTTAGAGCATTCTGATGTACGGTTTTAAAATGAAGGCCTTAAAACAACGCTATATTTACACTTTTACAGGCTGTAAAGGCATATTTTTCTCTTTTAAGGCTACTCTAAAAAGGAATCTGACGTTATTCCAGCTTCATTCCAAGTCTGGAGGAGACATCACCTATCCAGTGTGTCTCTTACGTAATTTCAGAGCATTCTGATGTACAGTTTAAAATTAAGGCCTTAAAACCAAGGCTATATTGACACTTTTCAGGCTTGTAAAGGCATATTCTTCTCTTTTTCAGGCTACTCTAAAAAGGAATCCTGACGTTATTCCAGCTTCATTCCAAGTCTGGGGGAGACATCACCTATCTATTGTGTCTCTTACATAATTTCAGAGCATTCTGATGTACGGTTTTAAAATTAAGGGCTTAAAAGTAACGCTATATTGACGTTTTATCAGGCTGTTAAACGCATGTTTAACTGTCCTTCATGCATCTCTAAAAAGTATTCCTACTTTTAAGGCAGGTTTATTCCGACTATGGGTTAGACACTACATATTTATTGGGTAACTTAGGTAATTTACGACAATTCTGATGTAGGATATTAAAATCAAAGCCTAGAACATGTAATAAATATTACAATTTAAATCTTTTACAGGCTGTTAAAGGCATATTTTTCTCTTTTTCAGGCTACTCTAAAAAGGAATCCTGACGTTATTCCAGCTTCATTCCAAGTCTGGGGGAGACATCACCTATCCAGTGTATCTCTCACGTAATGTTAGAGCATTCTGATGTACGGTTTTAAAATGAAGGCCTTAAAACCAAGGCTATATTGACACTTTTCAGGCTCGTAAAGGCATATTCTTCTCTTTTTCAGGCTACTCTAAAAAGGAATCCTGACATTATACCAGCTTCATTCCAAGTCTGGGGGTGACATCACCTATCCATTGTGTCTCTTACGTAATTTCAGAGCATTCTGGTGTACGGTTTTAAAATTAAGGGCTTAAAAGTAAAGCTATATTGACGTTTTATCAGGCTGTTAAAGGCATGTTTAACTGTCCTTCATGCAGCTCTAAAAAGTATTCCTACTGTTAAGGCAGGTTTATTCCGACTATGGGTTAGACACTACATATTTATTGGGTAACTTAGGTAATTTTCGACCATTCTGATGTAGAATATTAAAATCAAAGCCTAGAACATGTAATAAATATTACAATTTAAATCTTTTACAGCTGTTAAGGCATATTTTCTCTTTTTCAGGCTACTCTAAAAAGGAATCCTGACGTTATTCCAGCTTCATTCCAAGTCTGGAGGAGACATCACCTATCCAGTGGTCTCTACGTAATTTCAGAGCATTCTGATGTACAATTTTAAAATTAGGCCTTAAAACCAAGGCTATATTGACACTTTTCAGGCTCGTAATGGCATATTCTTCTCTTTTTCAGGTAATCTAAAAAGGAATCCTGACGTTATTCCAGCTTCATTCCAAGTCAGGGGGAGACATCACCTATCCATTGTGTCTCTAACGTAATTTTAGAGCATTCTGATGTAAGGTTTTAAAATGAAGGCCTTAAAACCAACGCTATATTTACACTTTTTCAGGCTAGTAAAGGCATATTCTTAACTTTTTCAGGCTACTCTAAAAAGGAATCCTGACGTTATTCCAGCTTCATTCCAAGTCTGGGGAAGACATCACCTATCCAGGTGTTTCTCACGTAATTTTAGAGCATTCTGATGTACGGTTTAAAATTGGGCTTAAAAGTAAAGCTATATTGACGTTTATCAGGCTGTTAACGCATGTTTAACTGTCCTTCATGCATCTCTAAAAAGTATTCCTACTTTTAAGGCAGGTTTATTCCGACTATGGGTTAGACACTACATATTATTGGGTAACTTAGGTAATTTACGACCATTCTGATGTAGGATATTAAAATCAAAGCTAGAACATGTAATAAATTACATTTAATCTTTTACAGGCTGTTAAAGGCATATTTTTCTCTTTTCAGGCTACTCTAAAAGGAATCCTGACGTTATTCCAGCTTCCCCCAAGTCTGGGGGAGACATCACCTATCCGTGTGTCTCTCACGTAATTTTAGAGCATTCTGATGTACGGTTTTAAAATTAGGCCTTAAAACCAACGCTATTTTACACTTTTTCAGGCTAGTAAAGGCATATTCTTAACTTTTTCAGGCTACTCTAAAAAGGAATCCTGACGTTATTCCAGCTTCATTCCAAGTCTGGGGGTGACATCACCTATCCATTGTGTCTCTTACGTAATTTCAGAGCATTCTGATGTACGGTTTTAAAATTAAGGCCTTAAAACCAAGGCTATATTGACACTTTTCAGGCTCGTAAAGGCATATTCTTCTCTTTTTCAGGCTACTCTAAAAAGGAATCCTGACATTATACCAGCTTCATTCCAAGTCTGGGGGAGACATCACCTATCCAGTGTGTCTCTCACATAATTTTAGAGCATTCTGATGTACGGTTTTAAAATTAAGGGCTTAAAAGTAAAGCTATTATGACGTTTTATCAGGATGTTAAAGGCATGTTTAACTGTCCTTCATGCATCTCTAAAAAGTATTCCTACTGTTAAGGCAGGTTTATTCCGACTATGGGTTAGACACTACATATTTATTGGGTAACTTAGGTAATTTACGACCATTCTAATGTAGGATATTAAAATCAAAGCCTAGAACATGTAATAAATATTACAATTTAAATCTTTTCAGGCTGTTAAAGGCATATTTTTCTCTTTTTCAGGCTACTCTAAAAGGAATCCTGACGTTATTCCAGCTTCATTCCAAGTCTGGAGGAGACATCACCTATCCATGTGTCTCTTACGTAATTTCAGAGCATTCTGATGTACAGTTTAAAATTAAGGCCTTAAACCAAGGCTATATTGACACTTTTCAGGCTTGTAAAGGCATATTCTTCTCTTTTTCTTTTCAGGCTACTCTAAAAGGAATCCTGACGTTATTCCAGCTTCATTCCAAGTCTGGGGGAGACATCACCTATCCATTGTGTCTCTCACGTATTTTCGAGCATTCTGATGTACGTTTTAAAATTAAGGCCTTAAAACCAAGGCTATATTGACACTTTTCAGGCTCGTAAAGGCATATTCTTCTCTTTTTTCAGGCTACTCTAAAAAGGAATCCTGACGTTATTCCAGCTTCATTCCAAGTCTGGGAGGACATCACCTATCCATGTGTCCTCACGTAATTTTCAGAGCATTCTGATGTAAATTTAAGGCCTTAAAACCAAGCTATATTGACACTTTTCAGGCTCGTAAAGGCATATTCTTCTCTTTTTCAGGCTACTCTAAAAAGGAATCCTGACGTTATTCCAGCTTCATTCCATCTGGGGAGACATCACCTATCCATTGTGTCTCTACGTAATTTTAGAGCATCTGATGTACGTTTTTAAAATTAAGGCCTTAAA
Organism: Etheostoma spectabile; assembly: GCF_008692095.1. Lineage (NCBI taxonomy): Eukaryota > Metazoa > Chordata > Actinopteri > Perciformes > Percidae > Etheostoma > Etheostoma spectabile. The sequence continues at coordinate 23,118 of NW_022603399.1, forward strand.
ACCAAGCTATATTTCACTTTTCAGGCTTAAAGGCATATTCTTCTTTTTTCAGGCTACTCTAAAAAGGAATCCTGACGTTATTCCAGCTTCATTCCAAGTCTGGGGGAGACATCACCTATCCATGTGTCTCTCACGTAATTTCAGAGCATTCTGATGTACGGTTTTAAAATTAAGGCCTTAAAACCAAGGCTATATTGACACTTTTCAGGCTCGTAAAGGCATATTCTTCTCTTTTTCAGGCTACTCTAAAAGGAATCCTGACGTTATTCCAGCTTCATTCCAAGTCTGGGGAGACATCACCTATCCAGTGTGTCTCTTACGTAATTTCAGAGCATTCTGATGTACGGTTTTAAAATTAAGGGCTTAAAAGTAAAGCTATATTGACGTTTTATCAGGCTGTTAAAGGCATGTTTAACTGTCCTTCATGCATCTCTAAAAATATCCTACTGTTAAGGCAGGTTTTTCCGACTATGGGTTAGACACTACATATTTATTGGGTAACTTAGTAATTTACGACCATTCTGATGTAGGATATTAAAATCAAAGCCTAGAACATGTAATAAATATTACAATTTAAATCTTTTACAGGCTGTTAAAGGCATATTTTTCTCTTTTTCAGGCTACTCTAAAAAGGAATCCTGACGTTATTCCAGCTTCATTCCAAGTCTGGAGGAGACATCACCTATCCAGTGTGTCTCTTACGTAATTTCAGAGCATTCTGATGTACAGTTTTAAAATTAAGGCCTTAAAACCAAGGCTATATTGACACTTTTCAGGCTCGTAAAGGCATATTCTTCTCTTTTTCAGGCTACTCTAAAAAGGAATCCTGACGTTATTCCAGCTTCATTCCAAGTCTGGGGAGACATCACCTATCCATGTGTCTCTCACGTAATTTAGAGCATTCTGATGTACGGTTTTAAAATGAAGGCCTTAAACCAACGCTATATTTACACTTTTCAGGCTAGTAAAGGCATATTCTTAACTTTTTCAGGCTACTCTAAAAGGAATCCTGACGTTATTCCAGCTTCATTCCAAGTCTGGGGAGACATCACCTATCCAGTGTGTCTCTCACGTAATTTTAGAGCATTCTGATGTACGGTTTTAAAATTAAGGGCTTAAAAGTAAAGCTATATTGACGTTTTATCAGGCTGTTAAAGGCATGTTTAACTGTCCTTCATGCATCTCTAAAAAGTATTCCTACTTTAAGGCAGGTTTATTCCGACTATGGGTTAGACCTACATATTTATTGGGTAACTTAGGTAATTTACGACCATTCTGATGTAGGATATTAAAATCAAAGCCTAGAACATGTATAAATATTACAATTTAAATCTTTTACAGGCTGTTTAAGGCATATTTTTTCTCTTTTCAGGCTACTCTAAAAAGGAATCCTGACGTTATTCCAGCTTCATTCCAAGTCTGGGGGAGACATCACCTATCCAGTGTGTCCTCTCACGTAATTTAGAGCATTCTGATGTACGTTTTAAAATTAAGGCCTTAAAACCAACGCTATATTTACACTTTTTCAGGCTAGTAAAGGCATATTCTTCTCTTTTTCAGGCTACTCTAAAAGGAATCCTGACGTTATTCCAGCTTCATTCCAAGTCTGGGGAGACATCACCTATCCAGTGTGTCTCTTACGTAATTTCAGAGCATTCTGATGTACGGTTTTAAAATTAAGGCCTTAAAACCAAGGCTATATTGACACTTTTCAGGCTCGTAAAGGCATATTCTTCTCTTTTTCAGGCTACTCTAAAAAGGAATCCTGACGTTATTCCAGCTTCATTCCAAGTCTGGGGAGACATCACCTATCCAGTGTGTCTCTCACGTAATTTTAGAGCATTCTGATGTACGGTTTTAAATTAAGGGCTTAAAAGTAAAGCTATATGACACTTTTTCAGGCTGTTAAAGGCATGTTAACTGTCCTTCATGCATCTCTAAAAAGTATTCCTACTGTTAAGGCAGTTTATTCCGACTATGGGTTAGACACTACATATTTATTGGGTAACTTAGGTAATTTACGACCATTCTGATGTAGGATATTAAAATCAAAGCCTAGAACATGTAATAGTACATTTAAATCTTTTACAGGCTGTTAAAGGCATATTTTTCTCTTTTTCAGGCTACTCTAAAAAGGAATCCTGACGTTATTCCAGCTTCATTCCAAGTCTGGGGGAGACATCACCTATCCAGTGTGTCTCTTACGTAATTTCAGAGCATTCTGATGTACAGTTTTAAAATTAAGGCCTTAAAACCAAGGCTATATTGACACTTTTCAGGCTCGTAAAGGCATATTCTTCTCTTTTTCAGGCTACTCTAAAAAGGAATCCTGACGTTATTCCAGCTTCATTCCAAGTCTGGGGAGACATCACCTATCCAGTGTGTCTCTCACGTAATTTAGAGCATTCTGATGTACGGTTTTAAAATGAAGGCCTTAAAACCAACGCTATATTTACACTTTTTCAGGCTAGTAAAGGCATATTCTTAACTTTTTCAGGCTACTCTAAAAAGGAATCCTGACGTTATTCCAGCTTCATTCCAAGTCTGGGGGAGACATCACCTATCCAGTGTGTCTCTCACGTAATTTCAGAGCATTCTGATGTACGGTTTTAAAATTAAGGCCTTAAAACCAAGGCTATATTGACACTTTTCAGGCTTGTAAAGGCATATTCTTCCTTATCATGCTCTCTAAAAGGAATCCTGACGTTATTCAGCTTCATTCCAAGTCTGGGGAGACATCACCTATCCATTGGTGTCTCACGTAATTTTCGAGCATTCTGATGTACGGTTTTAAAATGAAGCCTTAACAATAAATTTACATTTAACTTTTACAGGCTAGTAAAGGCATATTCTTACTTTTTCAGGCTACTCTAAAAAGGAATCCTGACGTTATTCCAGCTTCATTCCAAGTCTGGGGAGACATCACCTATCCAGTGTGTCTCTCACGTAATTTCAGAGCATTCTGATGTACGGTTTTAAAATTAAGGCCTTAAAACCAAGGCTATATTGACACTTTTCAGGCTCGTAAAGGCATATTCTTCTCTTTTTCAGGCTACTCTAAAAAGGAATCCTGACGTTATTCCAGCTTCATTCCAAGTCTGGGGGAGACATCACCTATCCATTGTGTCTCTAACGTAATTTAGAGCATTCTGATGTACGGTTTTAAAATGAAGGCCTTAAAACCAACGCTATATTTACACTTTTTCAGGCTAGTAAAGGCATATTCTTAACTTTTTCAGGCTACTCTAAAAAGGAATCCTGACGTTATTCCAGCTTCATTCCAAGTCTGGGGGAGACATCACCTATCCATTGTGTCTCTTACGTAATTTCAGAGCATTCTGATGTACGGTTTTAAAATTAAGGCCTTAAAACCAAGCTATATTGACACTTTTTCAGGCTGTAAAGGCATATTCTTCTCTTTTTCAGGCTACTCTAAAAGGAATCCTGACGTTATACCAGCTTCATTCCAGTCTGGGGAGACATCACCTATCCATTGTGTCTCTCACGTAATTTAGAGCATTCTGATGTACGGTTTTAAATTAAGGGCTTAAAAGTAAGCTATATGACATTTTATCAGGCTGTTAAAGGCATGTTTAACTGTCCTTCAGCATCTCTAAAAAGGATTCCTACGTTATTCAGGTTTATTCCACTATGTTAGACACTCACCTTTATTGGGTACTTAGGTAATTTCGACCACATTCTGATGTAGGTATTAAATCAAAGCCTAGAACATGTAATAATATTACAATTTAAATCTTTTACAGGCTGTTAAAGGCATATTTTTCTTCTCTTTTTCAGGCTACTCTAAAAGGAATCCTGACGTTATTCCAGCTTCATTCCAAGTCTGGGGGAGACATCACCTATCCAGTGTGTCTCTTACGTAATTTCAGAGCATTCTGATGTACAGTTTTAAATTAAGGCCTTAAAACCAAGGCTATATTGACACTTTTCAGGCTCGTAAAGCATATTCTTCTTTTTTTCAGGCTACTCTAAAAAGGAATCCTGACGTTATTCCAGCTTCATTCCAAGTCTGGGGGAGACATCACCTATCCAGTGTGTCTCTCACGTAATTTTAGAGCATTCTGATGTACGGTTTTAAAATTAAGGCTTAAAACCAACGCTATATTTACACTTTTCAGGCTAGTAAAGGCATATTCTTAACTTTTTCAGGCTACTCTAAAAAGGAATCCTGACGTTATTCCAGCTTCATTCCAAGTCTGGGGGAGACATCACCTATCCATGGTGTCTCTCACGTAATTTCAGAGCATTCTGATGTACGGTTTTAAAATTAGGCCTTAAAACCAAGGCTATATTGACACTTTTCAGGCTCGTAAAGGCATATTCTTCTCTTTTTCAGGCTACTCTAAAAGGGATCCTGACGTTATTCCAGCTTCATTCCAAGTCTGGGGGAGACATCACCTATCCAGTGTGTCTCTCACGTAATTTCAGAGCATTCTGATGTACGGTTTTAAAATTAAGGCCTTAAAACCAAGCTATATTGACACTTTTCAGGCTCGTAAAGGCATATTCTTCTCTTTTCAGGCTACTCTAAAAAGGAATCCTGACGTTATTCCAGCTTCATTCCAAGTCTGGGGGAGACATCACCTATCCAGTGTGTCTCTCACGTAATTTCAGAGCATTCTGATGTACGGTTTTTAAATTAAGGCCTTAAAACCAAGGCTATATTGACACTTTTTCAGGCTCAAGGCAAGGCATATTCTTCTCTTTTTCAGGCTACTCTAAAAGGAATCCTGACGTTATTCCAGCTTCATTCCAAGTCTGGGGGAGACATCACCTATCCATTGTCTCTTACGTAATTTAGAGCATTCTGATGTACGGTTTTAAAATTAAGGCCTTAAAACCAACGCTATATTTACACTTTTTCAGGCTGTAAAGGCATATTCTTAACTTTTTTCAGGCTACTCTAAAAAGGAATCCTGACGTTATTCCAGCTTCATTCCAAGTCTGGGGGAGACATCACCTATCCATGTGTCTCTTACGTAATTTCAGAGCATTCTGATGTACGGTTTTAAAATTAAGGCCTTAAAACCAAGGCTATATTGACACTTTTCAGGCTCGTAAAGGCATATTCTTCTCTTTTTCAGGCTACTCTAAAAAGGAATCCTGACGTTATTCCAGCTTCATTCCAAGTCTGGGGGAGACATCACCTATCCATTGTGTCTCTTACGTAATTTCAGAGCATTCTGATGTACGGTTTTAAAATTAAGGGCTTAAAAGTAAAGCTATATGACGTTTTATCGCTGTTAAAGGCATATTTTTAACTGTCCTTCATGCTCTCTCTAAAAGGATTCCTACGTTAAGCCGGTTTTTTCCACTATGGGTTAGACACTACCTATTTATGGTCTCTTAGTAATTTAGACCATTCTGATGTAGGATTTAAAATCAAGCCTAGAACATGTAAATATTACAATTTAAATCTTTTACAGGCTGTTAAAGGCATATTATTCTCTTTTTCAGGCTACTCTAAAAAGGAATCCTGACGTTATTCCAGCTTCATTCCAAGTCTGGAGGAGACATCACCTATCCATTGTGTCTCTTACGTAATTTCAGAGCATTCTGATGTACGGTTTTAAAATTAAGGCCTTAAAACCAGGCTATATTGACACTTTTCAGGCTCGTAAAGGCATATTCTTCTCTTTTTCAGGCTACTCTAAAAAGGAATCCTGACGTTATTCCAGCTTTCATTCAAGTCTGGGGGAGACATCACCTATCCAGTGTGTCTCTCACGTAATTTTAGAGCATTCTGATGTACGGTTTTAAAATTAAGGCTTAAAACCAAGCTATATTGACTTTTTTCAGGCTGTAAAGGCATATTTAACTGTCCTTCAGGCTCTCTAAAAAGGAATCCTGACGTTATTCCAGCTTCATTCCAACTGGGGTAGACATACATATTATTGGTCTCTTACGTAATTTCAGAGCATTCTGATGTAGGTTTTAAAATTAAGGCCTAAAACTGTAATAAATTTACATTTACACTTTTCAGGCTCGTAAAGGCATATTCTCTCTTTTTCAGGCTACTCTAAAAAGGAATCCTGACGTTATTCCAGCTTCATTCCAAGTCTGGGGGAGACATCACCTATCCAGTGTGTCTCTCATAATTTCAGAGCATTCTGATGTACGGTTTTAAAATTAAGGGCTTAAAGTAAAGCTATATTGACGTTTTCAGGCTGTTAAAGGCATGTTTAACTGTCCTTCAGCATCTCTAAAAGTTTCCTACGTTATTCCAGGTTTATTCCGACTATGGTTAGACACACATATCCATTGGGTACTTAGGTAATTTACGACATTCTGATGTAGGTTTTAAAAATCAAAGCCTAGAACAGTAATAAATTTACATTTAAACTCTTTTACGGCTGTTAAAGGCATATTTTTCTCTTTTCAGGCTACTCTAAAAAGGAATCCTGACGTTATTCCAGCTTCATTCCAAGTCTGGGGAGACATCACCTATCCAGTGTCTCTTACGTAATTTCAGAGCATTCTGATGTACTTTTAAAATTAAGGCCTTAAACCAAGGCTATATTGACACTTTTCAGGCTCGTAAAGGCATATTCTTCTCTTTTTCAGGCTACTCTAAAAAGGAATCCTGACGTTATTCCAGCTTCATTCCAAGTCTGGGGAGACATCACCTATCCAGTGTGTCTCTCACGTAATTTTAGAGCATTCTGATGTACGGTTTTAAAATTAAGGGCTTAAAAGTAAGCTATATTGACGTTTTATCAGGCTGTTAAAGGCATGTTTAACTGTCCTTCATGCATCTCTAAAAAGTATTCCTACTGTTAAGGCAGTTTTTCCGACTATGGGTTAGACATCACATATTTATTGGGTACTACGTAATTTACGACCATTCTGATGTAGGATATTAAAATCAAAGCCTAGAACTGTAATAATATTACAGTTTAAATCTTTTACAGGCTGTTAAAGGCATATTTTTCTCTTTTTCAGGCTACTCTAAAAAATCCTGACGTTATTCCAGCTTCATTCCAAGTCTGGGGAGACATCACCTATCCAGTGTGTCTCTCACGTAATTTCAGAGCATTCTGATGTAGGTTTTAAATTAAGCCTTAAAACCAACGCTATATTTACACTTTTTCAGGCTAGTAAGGCATATTCTTCTCTTTTTCAGGCTACTCTAAAAGGAATCCTGACGTTTTCCAGCTTCATTCCAAGTCTGGGGGAGACATCACCTATCCAGTGTGTCTCTCACGTAATTTCAGAGCATTCTGATGTACAGTTTTAAAATTAAGGCCTTAAAACCAGGCTATATTGACACTTTTCAGGCTCGTAAGGCATATTCTTCTCTTTTCAGGCTACTCTAAAAAGGAATCCTGACGTTATTCCAGCTTCATTCCAAGTCTGGGGAGACATCACCTATCCAGTGTGTCTCTTACGTAATTTCAGAGCATTCTGATGTACAGTTTTAATTAAGGCCTTAAACCAAGGCTATATTGACACTTTTCAGGCTCGTAAAGGCATATTCTTCTCTTTTTCAGGCTACTCTAAAAAGGAATCCTGACGTTATTCCAGCTTCATTCCAAGTCTGGGGGAGACATCACCTATCCAGTGTGTCTCTCACGTAATTTAGAGCATTCTGATGTACGTTTTAAAATTAAGGCTTAAAAGTAAGCTATATTGACGTTTTTCAGGCTGTTAAAGGCATGTTAACTGTCCTTCATGCATCTCTAAAAAGTATTCCTACTGTTATGCAGGTTTATTCCGACTCTGGGTTAGACACTACATATTTATTGGGTACTTAGGTAATTTACGACCATTCTGATGTAGATATTTAAATCAAGCCTAGAACATGTAATAAATATACATTTAAATCTTTTACAGGCTGTTAAAGGCATATTTTCTCTTTTTCAGGCTACTCTAAAAAGGAATCCTGACGTTATTCCAGCTTCATTCCAAGTCTGGGGAGACATCACCTATCCATTGTGTCTCTTACGTAATTTCAGAGCATTCTGATGTACGGTTTTAAATTAAGGCCTTAAAACCACTATATTGACGTTTCAGCAGGCTGTTAAAGGCATATTTTCTCTTCCTTCAGGCATCTCTAAAAAGGATTCCTACTGTTAAGCAGCTTCATTCCGACTATGGGTTAGACATCACCTATCCATTGTGTCCTTAGGTAATTTACGAGCATTCTGATGTAGGTTTTAAAATCAAGGCTAGAACATTAATAAATATTACTATTTAAATCTTTTCAGGCTGTTAAAGGCATATTTTTCTCTTTTTCAGGCTACTCTAAAAGGAATCCTGACGTTATTCCAGCTTCATTCCAAGTCTGTGGAGACATCACCTATCCAGTGTGTCTCTTACGTAATTTCAGAGCATCTGATGTACGGTTTTAAAATAAGGCCTTAAAACCAAGGCTATATTGACACTTTTCAGCTCGTAAAGGCATATTCTTCTCTTTTTCAGGCTACTCTAAAAGGAATCCTGACGTTATTCCAGCTTCATTCCAAGTCTGGGGGAGACATCACCTATCCAGTGTGTCTCTCACGTAATTTTAGAGCATTCTGATGTACGGTTTTAAAATTAAGGGCTTAAAAGTAAAGCTATATTGACGTTTTATCAGGCTGTTAAAGGCATGTTTAACTTCCTTCATGCATCTCTAAAAAGTATTCCTACTGTTAAGGCAGGTTTATCCGACTATGGTTAGACACTACATATTTATTGGGTAACTTAGGTAATTTACGACCATTCTGATGTAGATATTAAAATCAAAGCCTAGAACATGTAATAAATATTACAATTTAAATCTTTTACAGGCTGTTAAAGGCATATTTTTCTCTTTTTCAGGCTACTCTAAAAAGGAATCCTGACGTTATTCCAGCTTCATTCCAAGTCTGGGGGAGACATCACCTATCCAGTGTGTCTCTCACGTAATTTCAGAGCATTCTGATGTACGGTTTTAAAATTAAGGCCTTAAAACCAAGGCTATATTGACACTTTTCAGGCTAGTAAAGGCATATTCTTCTCTTTTTCAGGCTACTCTAAAAAGGAATCCTGACGTTATTCCAGCTTCATTCCAAGTCTGGGGGAGACATCACCTATCCAGTGTGTCTCTTACGTAATTTCAGAGCATTCTGATGTACAGTTTTAAAATTAAGGCCTTAAAACCAAGCTATATTGACACTTTTCAGGCTCGTAAAGGCATATTCTTCTCTTTTTCAGGCTACTCTAAAAAGGAATCCTGACGTTTTCCAGCTTCATTCCAATCTGGGGAGACATCACCTATCCATTGTGTCTCTAACGTAATTTTAGAGCATTCTGATGTACGGTTTTTAAAATGAGGCCTTAAAACCAACGCTATATTTACACTTTTTCAGGCTGTAAAGGCATATTCTTCTCTTTTTCAGGCTACTCTAAAAAGGAATCCTGACGTTATTCCAGCTTCATTCCAAGTCTGGGGAGACATCACCTATCCAGTGTGTCTCTCACGTAATTTCAGAGCATTCTGATGTACGGTTTTAAAATTAAGGCCTTAAAACCAAGGCTATATTGACACTTTTCAGGCTCGTAAAGGCATATTCTTCTCTTTTTCAGGCTACTCTAAAAAGGAATCCTGACGTTATTCAAGCTTCATTCCAAGTCTGGGGGACATCACCTATCCAGTGTGTCTCTCACGTAATTTTAGAGCATTCTGATGTACGGTTTTAAAATTAAGGGCTTAAAAGTAAAGCTATATTGACGTTTTATCAGGCTGTTAAGGCATGTTTAACTGTCCTTCATGCTCTCTAAAAAGTATTCCTACGTTAAGGCAGGTTTATTCCGTCTATGGGTTAGACACACATATTTATTGGGTAACTTAGTAATTTACGACCATTCTGATGTAGGATATTAAATCAAAGCCTAGAACATGTAATAAATATTACAATTTAAATCTTTTACAGGCTGTTAAAGGCATATTTTTCTCTTTTTCAGGCTACTCTAAAAAGGAATCCTGACGTTATTCCAGCTTCATTCCAAGTCTGGGGAGACATCACCTATCCATGTGTCTCTCACGTAATTTCAGAGCATTCTGATGTACGGTTTTTAAATTAAGGCCTTAAAACCAAGGCTATTTGACACTTTTTCAGGCTGTAAAGGCATATTCTTCTCTTTTTCAGGCTACTCTAAAAAGAATCCTGACGTTATTCCAGCTTCATTCCAAGTCTGGGGAGACATCACCTATCCATTGTGTCTCTTACGTAATTTCAGAGCATTCTGATGTACGGTTTTAAAATTAAGCCTTAAAACCAGGCTATATTGACACTTTTCAGGCTCGTAAGGCATATTCTTCTCTTTTTCAGGCTACTCTAAAAGGAATCCTGACGTTATTCCAGCTTCATTCCAGTCTGGGGAGACATCACCTATCCATTGTGTCTCTACGTAATTTAGAGCATTCTGATGTACGGTTTTAAAATTAAGGCCTTAAAACAAGGCTATATTTACACTTTTCAGGCTCGTAAAGGCATATTCTTCTCTTTTTCAGGCTACTCTAAAAAGGAATCCTGACGTTATTCCAGCTTCATTCCAAGTCTGGGGGACAATCACCTATCCAGTGTGTCTCTCACGTAATTTCAGATTTTCTGATGTACGTTTTAAATTAAGGCCTTAAAACCAAGGCTATATTGACACTTTTCAGGCTCGTAAAGGCATATTCTTCTCTTTTTCAGGCTACTCTAAAAAGGAATCCTGACGTTATTCCAGCTTCATTCCAAGTCTGGGGAGACATCACCTATCCAGTGTGTCTCTCACGTATTTTTAGGCATTCTGATGTACGGTTTTAAATTAAGGGCTTAAAGTAAAGCTATATTACGTTTTTATCAGGCTGTTAAAGGCATGTTTAACTGTCCTTCATGCATCTAAAAGGTATTCCTACTGTTATTCAGGTTTATTCCGACTATGGGTTAGACACTACATATTTATTGGTAACTTAGGTAATTTCGACCATTCTGATGTAGGATATTAAAATCAAAGCCTAGAACATGTATAAATATTACAATTTAAATCTTTTCAGGCTGTTAAGGCATATTTTTCTCTTTTTCAGGCTACTCTAAAAAGGAATCCTGACGTTATTCCAGCTTCATTCCAAGTCTGGAGGAGACATCACCTATCCAGTGTGTCTCTTACGTAATTTCAGAGCATTCTGATGTACAGTTTAAAAATTAAGGCCTTAAAACCAAGGCTATATTGACACTTTTCAGGCTCGTAAAGGCATATCTTCTCTTTTTCAGGCTACTCTAAAAAGGAATCCTGACGTTATTCCAGCTTCATTCCAAGTCTGGGGAGACATCACCTATCCAGTGTGTCTCTCACGTAATTTAGAGCATTCTGATGTACGGTTTTAAAATTAAGGGCTTAAATAAAGCTATATTGACGTTTTTCAGGCTGTTAAAGGCATGTTTAACTGCCTTCATGCTCTCTAAAAAGTATTCTACTGTTATTCAGGTTTATTCCGACTATGGGGTTAGACACTACATATTTATTGGTGTCTTACGTAATTTCGACCATTCTGATGTAGGATATTAAAATCAAAGCCTAAACATTAATAAATATTACAGTTTAATCTTTTCAGGCTGTAAAGGCATATTTTTCTCTTTTTCAGGCTACTCTAAAAGGAATCCTGACGTTATTCCAGCTTCATTCCAGTCTGGGGAGACATCACCTATCCAGTGTGTCTCTCACGTAATTTTAGAGCATTCTGAGTACGGTTTTAAAATAAGGCCTTAAAACCAAGGCTATATTGACACTTTTCAGGCTCGTAAAGGCATATTCTTCTCTTTTTCAGGCTACTCTAAAAAGGAATCCTGACGTTATTCCAGCTTCATTCCAAGTCTGGGGGGACATCACCTATCCAGTGTGTCTCTCACGTAATTTTAGAGCATTCTGATGTACAGTTTTAAATTAAGGCCTTAAAACCAAGGCTATATTGACACTTTTCAGGCTGTTAAAGGCATATTTTCTCTTTTTCAGGCTACTCTAAAAGGAATCCTGACGTTATTCCAGCTTCATTTCCAAGTCTGGGGGAGACATCACCTATCCTTGTGTCCTCAACGTAATTTAGAGCATTCTGATGTACGGTTTTAAAATTAAGGCCTTAAAACCAAGGCTATATTTACACTTTTCAGGCTGTAAAGGCATATTTTTCTCTTTTTCAGGCTACTCTAAAAAGGAATCCTGACGTTATTCCAGCTTCATTCCAAGTCTGGGGGAGACATCACCTATCCATTGTGTCTCTTACGTAATTTCAGAGCATTCTGATGTACAGTTTTTAAATTAAGGCCTTAAAACCAAGGCTATATTGACACTTTTCAGGCTCGTAAAGGCATATTCTTCTCTTTTTCAGGCTACTCTAAAAAGGAATCCTGACGTTATTCCAGCTTCATTCCAAGTCTGGGGAGACATCACCTATCCAGTGTGTCTCTCACGTAATTTAGAGCATTCTGATGTACGGTTTTAAAATTAAGGGCTTAAAGTAAGCTATATTGACGTTTTATCAGGATGTTAAAGGCATGTTTAACTGTCCTTCATGCATCTCTAAAAAGTATTCCTACTGTTAAGGCAGGTTTATTCAACTATGGGTTAGACACTACATATTTATTGGGTAACTTAGGTAATTTACGACCATTCTGATGTAGGTATTAAAATCAAAGCCTAGAACATGTAATAAATATACAATTTAAATCTTTTACAGGCTGTTAAGGCATATTTTTCTCTTTTTCAGGCTACTCTAAAAAGGAATCCTGACGTTATTCCAGCTTCATTCCAAGTCTGGGGAGACATCACCTATCCAGTGTGTCTCTTACGTAATTTCAGAGCATTCTGATGTACAGTTTTAAATTAGGCCTTAAAACCAAGGCTATATTGACACTTTCAGGCTCGTAAAGGCATATTCTTCTCTTTTTCAGGCTACTCTAAAAGGAATCCTGACGTTATTCCAGCTTCATTCCAAGTCTGGGGAGACATCACCTATCCATTGTGTCTCTTACGTAATTTCAGAGCATTCTGATGTACAGTTTTAAAATTAAGGCCTTAAAACCAAGGCTATATTGACACTTTTCAGGCTCGTAAAGGCATATTCTTCTCTTTTTCAGGCTACTCTAAAAGGAATCCTGACGTATTCCAGCTTCATTCCAAGTCTGGGGGAGACATCACCTATCCAGTGTGTGTCTCTCACTAATTTTAGAGCATTCTGATGTACGGTTTTAAAATTAAGGGCTTAAAAGTAAAGCTATATTGACGTTTTTATCAGGCTTTTAAAGGCATGTTTAACTGTCCTCATGCATCTCTAAAAAGTATTCCTACTGTTAAGGCAGTTTATTCCGACTATGGGTTAGACACTACATATTTATTGGGTAACTTAGGTAATTTACGACCATTCTGATGTAGGATATTAAAATCAACCTAGAACATGTAATAAATATTACAATTTAATCTTTTACAGGCTGTTAAGGCATATTTTTCTCTTTCAGGCTACTCTAAAAAGGAATCCTGACGTTATTCCAGCTTCATTCCAGTATGGAGGAGACATCACCTATCCAGTTGTGTCTCTTACGTAATTTCAGAGCATTCTGATGTACAGTTTTAAATTAAGGCCTTAAAACCAAGGCTATATTGACACTTTTCAGGCTCGTAAAGGCATATTCTTCTCTTTTTCAGGCTACTCTAAAAAGGAATCCTGACGTTATTCCAGCTTCATTCCAAGTCTGGGGAGACATCACCTATCCATGTGTCTCTTACGTAATTTCAGAGCATTCTGATGTACGGTTTTAAAATTAAGGCCTTAAAACCAAGGCTATATTGACACTTTTCAGTCGTAAAGGCATATTCTTCTTTTTTCAGGCTACTCTAAAAGGAATCCTGACGTTATTCCAGCTTCATTCCAAGTCTGGGGGAGACATCACCTATCCAGTGTGTCTCTCACGTAATTTTAGAGCATTCTGATGTACGGTTTTAAAATTAAGGCTTAAAAGTAAAGCTATATTGACGTTTTATCAGGCTGTTAAAGGCATGTTAACTGTCCTTCATGCATCTCTAAAAAGTATTCCTACTGTTAAGGCAGGTTTATTCCACTGGGGTTAGACTACATATTTATTGGGTAACTTAGGTAATTTACGACCATTCTGATGTAGGATATTAAAATCAAAGCCTAGAACATGTAATAATATTACAGTTTAAATCTTTTACAGGCTGTTAAAGGCATATTTTCTCTTTTTCAGGCTACTCTAAAAAGGAATCCTGACGTTATTCCAGCTTCATTCCAAGTCTGGGGAGACATCACCTATCCAGTGTGTCTCTTACGTAATTTCAGAGCATTCTGATGTACAGTTTTAAAATTAAGGCCTTAAACCAAGGCTATATTGACACTTTTCAGGCTCGTAAAGGCATATTCTTCTCTTTTTCAGGCTACTCTAAAAAGGAATCCTGACGTTATTCCAGCTTCATTCCAAGTCTGGGGAGACATCACCTATCCAGTGTGTCTCTCACGTAATTTAGAGCATTCTGATGTACGGTTTTAAAATGAGGCCTAAACCAACGCTATATTACATTTTTCAGGCTAGTAAGGCATATTTTAACTTTTTTCAGGCTACTCTAAAAAGGAATCCTGACGTTATTCCAGCTTCATTCCAAGTCTGGGGAGACATCACCTATCCAGTGTGTCTCTACGTAATTTAGAGCATTCTGATGTACGGTTTTAAAATTAAGGCCTTAAAACCACGCTATATTACACTTTTCAGGCTGTAAAGGCATATTCTTAACTTTTTTCAGGCTACTCTAAAAAGGAATCCTGACGTTATTCCAGCTTCATTCCAAGTCTGGGGGAGACATCACCTATCCAGTGTGTCTCTTACGTAATTTCAGAGCATTCTGATGTACGGTTTTAAAATTAAGGCCTTAAAACCAAGGCTATATTGACACTTTTCAGGCTCGTAAAGGCATATTCTTCTCTTTTTCAGGCTACTCTAAAAAGGAATCCTGACGTTATTCCAGCTTCATTCCAAGTCTGGGGGACATCACCTATCCAGTGTGTCTCTCACGTAATTTAGAGCATTCTGATGTACGGTTTTAAAATTAAGGCCTTAACCAACGCTATATTGACACTTTTTCAGGCTAGTAAAGGCATATTCTTCTCTTTTCAGGCTACTCTAAAAAGGAATCCTGACGTTATTCCAGCTTCATTCCAAGTCTGGGGAACATCACCTATCCAGTGTGTCTCTTACGTAATTTCAGAGCATTCTGATGTACAGTTTAAAATTAAGGCCTTAAACCAGGCTATATTGACACTTTTTCAGGCTCGTAAAGGCATATTCTTCTCTTTTTCAGGCTACTCTAAAAAGGAATCCTGACGTTATTCCAGCTTCATTCCAAGTCTGGGGAGACATCACCTATCCAGTGTGTCTCTCCGTAATTTTAGAGCATTCTGATGTACGGTTTTAAAATTAAGGGCTTAAAAGTAAAGCTATATTGACGTTTTATCAGGCTGTTAAAGGCATGTTAACTGTCCTTCATGCATCTCTAAAAAGTATTCCTACTGTTAAGCAGGTTATTCCGACTATGGGTTAGACACTACATATTTATTGGGTAACTTAGGTAATTTACGACCATTCTGATGTAGGATATTAAAATCAAAGCCTAGAACATGTAATAATATTACATTTAAATCTTTTCAGGCTGTAAAGGCATATTTTTCTTTTTCAGGCTACTCTAAAAAGGAATCCTGACGTTATTCCAGCTTCATTCCAAGTCTGGAGGAGACATCACCTATCCATGTGTCTCTCCGTAATTTCAGAGCATTCTGATGTACGTTTTAAAATTAAGGCCTTAAACCAAGGCTATATTGACACTTTTCAGGCTCGTAAAGGCATATTCTTCTCTTTTTCAGGCTACTCTAAAAAGGAATCCTGACGTATTCCAGCTTCATTCCAAGTCTGGGGGAGACATCACCTATCCAGTGTGTCTCTCACGTAATTTTAGAGCATTCTGATGTACGGTTTTAAAATGAAGGCCTTAAAACCAACGCTATATTTACACTTTTTCAGGCTAGTAAAGGCATATTCTTAACTTTTTCAGGCTACTCTAAAAAGGAATCCTGACGTTATTCCAGCTTCATTCCAAGTCTGGGGGAGACATCACCTATCCATTGTGTCTCTACGTAATTTCAGAGCATTCTGATGTACGGTTTTAAAATTAAGGCCTTAAAACCAACGCTATATTTACACTTTTCAGGCTCGTAAAGGCATATTCTTCTTTTTTCAGGCTACTCTAAAAAGGAATCCTGACGTTATTCCAGCTTCATTCCAAGTCTGGGGGAGACATCACCTATCCATTGTGTCTCTCACGTATTTTCAGAGCATTCTGATGTACGGTTTTAAAATTAAGGCCTTAAAACCAAGGCTATATTGACACTTTTCAGGCTCGTAAGGCATATTCTTCTCTTTTTCAGGCTACTCTAAAAAGGAATCCTGACGTTTTCCAGCTTCATTCCAAGTCTGGGGAGACATCACCTATCCAGTGTGTCTCTCACTTAATTTCAGAGCATTCTGATGTACGGTTTTTAAAATTAAGGGCTTAAAATAAAGCTATTATGACGTTTTTCAGGCTGTTAAAGGCATGTTAACTGTCCTTCATGCATCTCTAAAAAGTATTCCTACTGTTATGGCAGGTTTATTCCGACTATGGGTTAGACACTACATATTATTGGGTAACTTAGGTAATTTACAGACCATTCTGATGTAGGAATTAAAATCAAAGCCTAGAACATGTATAAATATTACAATTTAAATTTTTACAGGCTGTTAAAGGCATATTTTTCTCTTTTTCAGGCTACTCTAAAAAGGAATCCTGACGTTATTCCAGCTTCATTCCAAGTCTGGAGGAGACATCACCTATCCAGTGTGTCTCTTACGTAATTTCAGAGCATTCTGATGTACAGTTTTAAAATTAAGCCTTAAAACCAAGGCTATATGACACTTTTCAGGCTCGTAAAGGCATATTCTTCTCTTTTTCAGGCTACTCTAAAAGGAATCCTGACGTTATTCCAGCTTCATTCCAAGTCTGGGGAGACATCACCTATCCATTGTGTCTCTTACGTAATTTCAGAGCATTCTGATGTACGGTTTTAAAATTAAGGGCTTAAAAGTAAGCTATATTGACGTTTTATCAGGCTGTTAAAGGCATGTTTAACTGTCCTTCATGCATCTCTAAAAAGTATTCCTACGTTAAGCAGTTTATTCCGACTATGGGTTAGACACTACATATTATTGGTAACTTAGGTAATTTACGACATTCTGATGTAGGATATTAAAATCAAAGCCTAGAACATGTAATAATATTACAATTTAAATCTTTACAGGCTGTTAAAGGCATTTTTTCTCTTTTTCAGGCTACTCTAAAAAGGATCCTGACGTTATTCCAGCTTCATTCCAAGTCTGGGGAGACATCACCTATCCAGTGTGTATCTCACGTAATTTTAGAGCATTCTGATGTACGGTTTTAAAATGAAGGCTTAAACCAAGGCTATATTACACTTTTTCAGGCTAGTAAGGCATATTCTTCTCTTTTTCAGGCTACTCTAAAAGGAATCCTGACGTTATTCCAGCTTCATTCCAAGTCTGGGGAGACATCACCTATCCAGTGGTCTCTCCACTTTCTAGAGCATTCTGATGTACGGTTTTAAATGAAGGCCTTAAACCACGCTATATTGACACTTTTTCAGGCTCGTAAAGGCATATTCTTACTTTTTCAGGCTATTCTAAAAGGAATCCTGACTTATTCCAGCTTCATTCCAAGTCTGGGGAGACATCACCTATCCATGTGTCTCTTACGTAATTCAGAGCATTCTGATGTACGTTTTTAAAATTAGGGCCTTAAAAACCAAGGCCTATTGACACTTTTCCAGCTCGTAAGGCATATTCTTCTCTTTTCAGGCTACTCTAAAAAGGATCCTACGTTATACCAGCTTCATTCCAAGTCTGGGGGAGACATCACCTATCCAGTGTGTCTCTCACGTAATTTCAGAGCATTCTGATGTACGGTTTTAAAATAAGGCCTTAAAACCAAGGCTATATTGACACTTTTCAGGCTCGTAAAGGCATATTCTTCTCTTTTTCAGGCTACTCTAAAAAGGAATCCTGACGTTATACCAGCTTCATTCCAAGTCTGGGGTAGCCATCACCTATCCATTGTGTCTCTACAAATTTCAGAGCATTCTGATGTACGTTTTTAAATTAAGGCCTTAAACCAAGCTATATTGACACTTTTCAGGCTCGTAAAGGCATATTCTTCTCTTTTTCAGGCTACTCTAAAAAGGAATCCTGACGTTATTCCAGCTTCATTCCAAGTCTGGAGGAGACATCACCTATCCAGTGTGTCTCTTACGTAATTTCGAGCATTCTGATGTACGTTTTTAAAATTAGGCCTTAAAACCAAGGCTATATTGACACTTTTCAGGCTCGTAAAGGCATTTCTTCTCTTTTTCAGGCTACTCTAAAAAGGAATCCTGACGTTATTCCAGCTTCATTCCAAGTCTGGGGAGACATCACCTATCCAGTGTGTCTCTCACGTAATTTTAGAGCATTCTGATGTACGGTTTTAAAATTAAGGCTTTAAAGTAAAGCTATATTGACGTTTTATCAGGCTGTTAAAGGCATGTTTAACTTTCCTTCATGCATCTCTAAAAAGTATTCCTACTGTTAAGGCAGGTTATTCCGACTATGGGTTAGACACTACATATTTATTGGTAACTTAGGTAATTTACGACCATTCTGATGTAGGATATTAAAATCAAGCCTAGAACATTATAAATATTACATTTAAATCTTTTACAGGCTGTTAAAGGCATATTTTTCTCTTTTTCAGGCTACTCTAAAAAGGAATCCTGACGTTATTCCAGCTTCATTCCAAGTCTGGGGGAGACATCACCTATCCAGTGTGTCTCTTACGTAATTTTAGAGCATTCTGATGTACGGTTTTTAAAATTAAGGCCTTAAAACCCGGCTATATTACACTTTTTCAGGCTGTAAAGGCATATTCTTCTCTTTTTCAGGCTACTCTAAAAAGGAATCCTGACGTTATTCCAGCTTCATTCCAAGTCTGGAGGAGACATCACCTATCCAGTGTGTCTCTTACGTAATTTCAGAGCATTCTGATGTACGGTTTTAAAATTAAGGCCTTAAAACCAAGGCTATATTGACACTTTTCAGGCTCGTAAAGGCATATTCTTCTCTTTTTCAGGCTACTCTAAAAAGGAATCCTGACGTTATTCCAGCTTCATTCCAAGTCTGGGGGAGACATCACCTATCCAGTGTGTCTCTCACGTAATTTTAGAGCATTCTGATGTACGGTTTTAAAATTAAGGGCTTAAAAGTAAAGCTATATTGACGTTTTATCAGGCTGTTAAGGCATGTTTACTGTCCTTCAGCATCTCTAAAAAGTATTCCTACTGTTAAGGCAGGTTTATTCCGACTATGGGTAAGACCTACATATTATTGGGTAACTTAGGTAATTTACGACCATTCTGATGTAGGATATTTAAATCAAGCCTAGAACATGTAATAAATATTACAATTTAAATCTTTTACAGGCTGTTAAGGCATATTTTTCTCTTTTTCAGGCTACTCTAAAAAGGAATCCTGACGTTATTCCAGCTTCATTCCAAGTCGGTAGGAGACATCACCTATCCAGTGTGTCTCTTACGTAATTTCAGAGCATTCTGATGTACAGTTTTAAAATTAAGGCCTTAAACCAAGGCTATATTGACACTTTTCAGGCTCGTAAAGGCATATTCTTCTCTTTTTCAGGCTACTCTAAAAAGAAATCCTGACGTTATTCCAGCTTCATTCCAAGTCTGGGGAGACATCACCTATCCAGTGTGTCTCTCACGTAATTTAGAGCATTCTGATGTACGGTTTTAAATTAAGGCCTTAAAGTAAGCTATATTGACACTTTTCAGGCTGTAAAGGCATATTTTTCTCTTTTTCAGGCTACTCTAAAAAGGATTCCTACGTTATTCAGGTTTTTTCCGACTATGGTAGACCTACATATTTATTGGGTAACTTAGGTAATTTCGACCATTCTGATGTAGGATTTAAAATCAAGCCTAGAACATGTAATAAATATACACTTTTCTTACAGGCTGTAAAGGCATATTTTTCTCTTTTCAGGCTACTCTAAAAAGGAATCCTGACGTTATTCCAGCTTCATTCCAAGTCTGGAGGAGACATCACCTATCCAGTGTGTCTCTCACGTAATTTCAGAGCATTCTGATGTACGGTTTTAAATTAAGGCCTTAAAACCGGCTATATTGACACTTTTCAGGCTCGTAAAGGCATATTCTCTCTTTTTCAGGCTACTCTAAAAAGAATCCTGACGTTATTCCAGCTTCATTCCAAGTCTGGGGGAGACATCACCTATCCATGTGTCTCTCACGTAATTTTAGAGCATTCTGATGTACGGTTTTAAAATTAAGGGCTTAAAAGTAAGCTATATTGACGTTTTATCAGGCTGTAAAGGCATATTTTAACTGTCCTTCATGCTCTCTAAAAGTATTCCTACTGTAAGGCAGGTTTATTCCGACTATGGGTTAGACACTACATATTTATTGGGTAACTTAGGTAATTTACGACATTCTGATGTAGGATTAAATCAAAGCCTTAGAACATGTAATAAATTTACAATTTAAATTTTTACAGGCTGTTAAGGCATATTTTTCTCTTTTTCAGGCTACTCTAAAAAGGAATCCTGACGTTATTCCAGCTTCATTCCAAGTCTGGAGGAGACATCACCTATCCAGTGTGTCTCTTACGTAATTTCAGAGCATTCTGATGTACAGTTTTAAAATTAAGGCCTTAAAACCAAGGCTATATTGACACTTTTCAGGCTCGTAAGGCATATTCTTCTTTTTCTTCAGGCTACTCTAAAAGGAATCCTGACGTTATTCCAGCTTCATTCCAAGTCTGGGGAGACATCACCTATCCAGTGTGTCTCTCACGTAATTTAGAGCATTCTGATGTACGTTTTTAAAATGAAGGCCTTAAAACCAACGCTATATTTACACTTTTTCAGGCTAGTAAAGGCATATTCTTAACTTTTTCAGGCTACTCTAAAAGGAATCCTGACGTTATTCCAGCTTCATTCCAAGTCTGGGGGAGACATCACCTATCCAGTGTGTCTCTCACGTAATTTCAGAGCATTCTGATGTACGGTTTTAAATTAAGGCCTTAAAACCAAGGCTATATTGACACTTTTCAGGCTCGTAGGCATATTCTTCTCTTTTTCAGGCTACTCTAAAAAGGAATCCTGACGTTATTCCAGCTTCATTCCAAGTCTGGGGAGACATCACCTATCCAGTGTGTCTCTCACGTAATTTTAGAGCATTCTGATGTACGGTTTTAAAATTAAGGGCTTAAAAGAAAGCTATATTGACGTTTTTTCAGGCTGTTAAAGGCATTTTAACTGTCCTTCAGCATCTCTAAAAGTATTCCTACTGTTAAGTCCAGTTTATTCCAAGTATGGTTAGACACTACACCTATTTATTGTGTAACTTATAATTTCGACCATTCTGATGTAGGATTTAAAATCAAAGCCTAGAACATGAAATAACTATTACATTTAAACTTTTACAGGCTGTTAAAGGCATATTTTTCTCTCTTTTCAGGCTACTCTAAAAGGAATCCTGACGTTATTCCAGCTTCATTCCAAGTCTGGGGAGACATCACCTATCCAGTGTGTCTCTTACGTAATTTCAGAGCATTCTGATGTACGGTTTTAAAATTAAGGCCTTAAACCAAGGCTATATTGACACTTTTCAGGCTCGTAAAGGCATATTCTTCTCTTTTTCAGGCTACTCTAAAAAGGAATCCTGACGTTATTCCAGCTTCATTCCAAGTCTGGGGAGACATCACCTATCCAGTGTGTCTCTCACGTAATTTAGAGCATTCTGATGTACGGTTTTAAAATTAAGGCTTAAAAGTAAAGCTATATTGACGTTTTTATCAGGCTGTAAAAGGCATTTAACTGTCCTCATGCATCTCTAAAAAGTATTCCTACTGTTAAGGCAGGTTTATTCCGACTATGGTTAGACACTACATATTTATTGGTAACTTAGGTAATTTACGACATTCTGATGTAGGATATAAAATCAACCTAGAACATGTCATAAATATTACAGTTTAAATCTTTTACAGGCTGTTAAAGGCATATTTTTCTCTTTTCAGGCTACTCTAAAAAGGAATCCTGACGTTATTCCAGCTTCATTCCAAGTCTGGAGGAGACATCACCTATCCAGTGTCTCTTACGTAATTTCAGAGCATTCTGATGTACAGTTTTAAATTAAGGCCTTAAAACCAAGGCTATATTGACACTTTTCAGGCTCGTAAAGGCATATTCTTCTCTTTTTCAGGCTACTCTAAAAGGAATCCTGACGTTATTCCAGCTTCATTCCAAGTCTGGGGAGACATCACCTATCCATGTGTCTCTCACGTAATTTAGAGCATTCTGATGTACGGTTTTAAAATAAAGGCCTTAAAACCAAGCTATATTACACTTTTTCAGGCTAGTAAAGGCATATTCTTAACTTTTTCAGGCTACTCTAAAAGGAATCCTGACGTTATTCCAGCTTCATTCCAAGTCTGGGGGAGACATCACCTATCCAGTGTGTCTCTCACGTAATTTAGAGCATTCTGATGTACGGTTTTAAAATTAAGGGCTTAAAAGTAAAGCTATATTGACGTTTTTCAGGCTGTTAAAGGCATGTTTAACTGTCCTTCATGCATCTCTAAAAAGTATTCCTACTGTTAAGGCGGTTTATTCCGACTATGGGTTAGAACTACATATTTATTGGGTACTTAGGTAATTTACGACCATTCTGATGTAGGATATTAAAATCAAAGCCTAGAACATGTAATAAATATTACAATTTAAATCTTTTACAGGCTGTTAAAGGCATATTTTTCTCTTTTCAGGCTACTCTAAAAGGAATCCTGACGTTATTCCAGCTTCATTCCAAGTCTGGGGGAGACATCACCTATCCAGTTGTCCTTCTCAATTTTTAGAGCATTCTGATGTACGGTTTTAAAATTAGGCCTTAAAACCAACGCTATATTTACACTTTTTCAGGCTGTAAAGGCATATTCTAACTTTTTCAGGCTACTCTAAAAAGGAATCCTGACGTTATTCCAGCTTCATTCCAAGTCTGGGGGAGACATCACCTATCCAGTGTGTCTCTTACGTAATTTCAGAGCATTCTGATGTACAGTTTTAAATTAAGGCCTTAAAACCAAGGCTATATTTACACTTTTCAGGCTGTAAAGGCATATTCTTCTCTTTTTCAGGCTACTCTAAAAGGAATCCTGACGTTATTCCAGCTTCATTCCAAGTCTGGGGGAGACATCACCTATCCAGTGTGTCTCTTACGTAATTTCAGAGCATTCTGATGTACGTTTTTAAATTAAGGCTTAAAACCAAGCTATTGACACTTTTCAGGCTGTTAAGGCATTTTTAACTGTCCTTCAGGCATCTCTAAAAAGGATTCCTACTGTTCCGGCAGGTTTATTCGACTCTGGGTTAGACATACATATCCATTGGGTCTCTTAGGTAATTTACGAGCATTCTGATGTAGGATATTAAAATCAAGCCTAGAAACATGTATAAATATTACTTTAAATCTTTTACAGGCTGTTAAAGGCTATTTTTCTCTTTTTCAGGCTACTCTAAAAGGAATCCTGACGTTATTCCAGCTTCATTCCAAGTCTGGAGGAGACATCACCTATCCAGTGTGTCTCTACGTAATTTCAGAGCATTCTGATGTACGTTTTAAAATTAAGGCCTTAAAACCAAGGCTATATTTACACTTTTCAGGCTGTAAAGGCATATTCTTCTCTTTTTCAGGCTACTCTAAAAGGAATCCTGACGTTATTCCAGCTTCATTCCAAGTCTGGGGGAGACATCACCTATCCAGTGTGTCTCTTACGTAATTTCAGAGCATTCTGATGTACTTTTAAAATAAGGCCTTAAAACCAAGGCTATATTGACACTTTTCAGGCTCGTAAAGGCATATTCTTCTCTTTTTCAGGCTACTCTAAAAAGAATCCTGACGTTATTCCAGCTTCATTCCAAGTCTGGGGAAGACATCACCTATCCAGTGTGTCTCTCACGTAATTTTAGAGCATTCTGATGTACGGTTTTAAAATTAAGGGCTTAAAGTAAAGCTATATTGACGTTTTCAGGCTGTTAAAGGCATGTTTAACTGTCCTTCATGCATCTCTAAAAGTATCCTACTGTTAAGGCAGGTTTATTCCGACTATGGGTAAGACACTACATATTTATTGGGTAACTTAGGTAATTTCGACCATTCTGATGTAGGATATTAAAATCAAAGCCTAGAACATGTAATAAATATTACATTTAAATCTTTTACAGGCTGTTAAAGGCATATTTTCTCTTTTTCAGGCTACTCTAAAAGGAATCCTGACGTTATTCCAGCTTCATTCCAAGTCTGGGGAGACATCACCTATCCAGTGTGTCTCTTACGTAATTTCAGAGCATTCTGATGTACAGTTTTAAAATTAAGGCCTTAAAACCAAGGCTATATTGACACTTTTCAGGCTCGTAAGGCATATTCTTCTCTTTTTCAGGCTACTCTAAAAAGGAATCCTGACGTTATTCCAGCTTCATTCCAAGTCTGGGGGAGACATCACCTATCCATGTGTCTCTCACGTAATTTTAGAGCATTCTGATGTACGGTTTTAAAATTAAGGGCTTAAAAGTAAAGCTATATTGACGTTTTTCAGGCTGTTAAAGGCATTTTTCTCTTTTTCATGCATCTCTAAAATATTCCTACTGTTATGGCAGGTTTATTCCGACTATGGGTTAGACACTACATATTTATTGGGTAACTTAGGTAATTTACGACCATTCTGATGTAGATATTAAAATCAAAGCCTAGAAATGTAATAAATTACAGTTTAAATCTTTTACAGGCTGTTAAAGGCATATTTTCCTCTTTTTCAGGCTACTCTAAAAAGGAATCCTGACGTTATTCCAGCTTCATTCCAAGTCTGGAGGAGACATCACCTATCCAGTGTGTCTCTTACGTAATTTCAGAGCATTCTGATGTACAGTTTTAAAATTAAGGCCTTAAAACCAAGGCTATATTGACACTTTTCAGGCTCGTAAAGGCATATTCTTCTCTTTTTCAGGCTACTCTAAAAAGGAATCCTGACGTTATTCCAGCTTCATTCCAAGTCTGGGGAGACATCACCTATCCAGTGTGTCTCTCACGTAATTTAGAGCATTCTGATGTACGGTTTTAAAATTAAGGCCTTAAAACCAAGCTATATTTACACTTTTTCAGGCTGTAAAGGCATATTCTTACTCTTTTTCAGGCTACTCTAAAAAGAATCCTGACGTTATTCCAGCTTCATTCCAAGTCTGGGGAGACATCACCTATCCATTGTGTCTCTCACGTATTTTCAGAGCATTCTGATGTACGGTTTTAAAATTAAGGCCTAAAACCAAGGCTATATTGACACTTTTCAGGCTCGTAAAGGCATATTCTTCTCTTTTTCAGGCTACTCTAAAAGGAATCCTGACGTTATTCCAGCTTCATTCCAAGTCTGGGGGAGACATCACCTATCCAGTGTGTCTCTCACGTAATTTAGAGCATTCTGATGTACGGTTTTAAAATTAAGGGCTTAAAAGTAAAGCTATATTGACGTTTTTCAGGCTGTTAAAGGCATGTTTAACTGTCCTTCATGCATCTCTAAAAAGGTATCCTACTGTTAAGGCAGGTTTATTCCGACTCTGGGTTAGACACTACATATTTATTGGGTCTCTTAGGTAATTTACGACCATTCTGATGTAGGATTTAAAATCAAAGCCTAGAACATGTAATAAATATTACAATTTAAATCTTTACAGGCTGTTAAAGGCATATTTTTCTCTTTTCAGGCTACTCTAAAAAGGAATCCTGACGTTATTCCAGCTTCATTCCAAGTCTGGAGGAGACATCACCTATCCAGTGTGTCTCTTACGTAATTTCAGAGCATTCTGATGTACAGTTTTAAAATTAAGGCCTTAAAACCAAGGCTATATTGACACTTTTCAGGCTCGTAAAGGCATATTCTTCTCTTTTTCAGGCTACTCTAAAAAGAAATCCTGACGTTATTCCAGCTTCATTCCAAGTCTGGGGGAGACATCACCTATCCAGTGTGTCTCTCACGTAATTTAGAGCATTGATGTACGGTTTTAAAATAAGGGCTTAAAAGTAAAGCTATATTGACGTTTTATCAGGCTGTTAAAGGCATGTTTAACTGTCCTTCATGCATCTCTAAAAAGTATTCCTACTGTTAAGGCAGGTTTATTCCGACTATGGTAAGACACTACATATTTATTGGGTAACTTAGGTAATTTACGACCATTCTGATGTAGGATATTAAATCAAAGCCTAGAACATGTAATAAATATTACAGTTTAAATCTTTTACAGGCTGTTAAAGGCATATTTTCTCTTTTTCAGGCTACTCTAAAAGGAATCCTGACGTTATTCCAGCTTCATTCCAAGTCTGGAGGAGACATCACCTATCCAGTGTGTCTCTTACGTAATTTCAGAGCATTCTGATGTACAGTTTTAAAATTAAGGCCTTAAAACCAAGGCTATATTGACACTTTTCAGGCTCGTAAAGGCATATTCTTCTCTTTTTCAGGCTACTCTAAAAGGAATCCTGACGTTATTCCAGCTTCATTCCAAGTCTGGGGGAGACATCACCTATCCAGTGTGTCTCTCACGTAATTTAGAGCATTCTGATGTACGGTTTTAAAATAAGGGCTTAAAAGTAAAGCTATATTGACGTTTTATCAGGCTGTTAAAGGCATGTTTAACTGTCCTTCATGCATCTCTAAAAAGTATTCCTACTGTTAAGCAGGTTTATTCCGACTATGGGTTAGACACACATATTTATTGGGTAACTTAGGTAATTTACGACCATTCTGATGTAGGATATTAAAATCAAAGCCTAGAACATGTAATAAATATTACAGTTTAAATCTTTTACAGGCTGTTAAAGGCATATTTTTCTCTTTTTCAGGCTACTCTAAAAAGGAATCCTGACGTTATTCCAGCTTCATTCCAAGTCTGGAGGAGACATCACCTATCCAGTGTGTCTCTTACGTAATTTCAGAGCATTCTGATGTACAGTTTTAAAATTAAGGCTTAAAACCAAGCTATATTGACACTTTTCAGGCTCGTAAAGGCATATTCTTCCTTTTTCAGGCTACTCTAAAAGGAATCCTGACGTTATTCCAGCTTCATTCCAAGTCTGGGGAGACATCACCTATCCAGTGTGTCTCTTACGTAATTTCAGAGCATTCTGATGTACAGTTTTAAAATTAAGGCCTTAAAACCAAGGCTATATTGACACTTTTCAGGCTGTAAAGGCATATTCTTCTCTTTTTCAGGCTACTCTAAAAAGGAATCCTGACGTTATTCCAGCTTCATTCCAAGTCTGGGGGAGACATCACCTATCCAGTGTGTCTCTCACGTAATTTAGAGCATTCTGATGTACGGTTTTAAAATTAAGGGCTTAAAAGTAAAGCTATATTGACGTTTTATCAGGCTGTTAAAGGCATGTTTAACTGTCCTTCATGCTCTCTAAAAAGTATTCCTACTGTTAAGGCAGGTTTATTCCGACTATGGGTTAGACACTACATATTTATTGGGTAACTTAGTAATTTACGACATTCTGATGTAGGATATTAAAATCAAAGCCTAGAACATGTAATAAATATTACAATTTAAATCTTTTACAGGCTGTTAAAGGCATATTTTTCTCTTTTTCAGGCTACTCTAAAAGGAATCCTGACGTTATTCCAGCTTCATTCCAAGTCTGGGGGAGACATCACCTATCCAGTGTGTCTCTCACGTATTTTAGAGCATTCTGATGTACGGTTTTAAAATTAAGGCTTAAAACCAAGCTATATTGACACTTTTCAGGCTCGTAAAGGCATATTCTTCTCTTTTTCAGGCTACTCTAAAAAGGAATCCTGACGTTATTCCAGCTTCATTCCAAGTCTGGGGGAGACATCACCTATCCAGTGTGTCTCTTACGTAATTTCAGAGCATTCTGATGTACGGTTTTAAATTAAGGCCTTAAAACCAAGGCTATATTGACACTTTCAGGCTGTAAAGCATATTCTCTCTTTTTCAGGCTACTCTAAAAAGGAATCCTACGTTATTCCAGCTTCATTCCAAGTCTGGGGAGACATCACCTATCCAGTGTGTCTCTCACGTAATTTAGAGCATTCTGATGTACGGTTTTAAAATTAAGGCCTTAAACAACCTATATTTACACTTTTTTCAGGCTGTAAAGGCATATTCTTCTCTTTTTCAGGCTACTCTAAAAAGGAATCCTGACGTTATTCCAGCTTCATTCCAAGTCTGGGGGAGACATCACCTATCCAGTGTGTCTCTCACGTAATTTCAGAGCATTCTGATGTACGGTTTTAAATTAAGGCCTTAAAACCAAGGCTATATTGACACTTTTCAGGCTCGTAAAGGCATATTCTTCTCTTTTCAGGCTACTCTAAAAGGAATCCTGACGTTATTCCAGCTTCATTCCAAGTCTGGGGGAGACATCACCTATCCAGTGTGTCTCTCACGTAATTTCAGCATTCTGATGTACGGTTTTAAAATTAGGGCTTAAAAGTAAAGCTATATTGACGTTTTATCAGGCTGTTAAAGGCATGTTTAACTGTCCTTCATGCATCTCTAAAAAGTATTCCTACTGTTAAGGCAGGTTTATTCCGACTATGGGTTAGACACTACCTATTTATTGGGTAATTTAGGTAATTTACGACCATTCTGATGTAGGATATTAAAATCAAAGCCTAGAACAGTAATAAATATTACAATTTAAATCTTTTACAGGCTGTTAAAGGCATATTTTTCTCTTTTTCAGGCTACTCTAAAAAGGAATCCTGACGTATTCCAGCTTCATTCCAAGTCTGGGGAGACATCACCTATCCAGTGTGTCTCTCACGTAATTTAGAGCATTCTGATGTACGGTTTTAAAATAAGGCCTTAAAACAAGGCTATATTACACTTTTCAGGCTCGTAAAGGCATATTCTTCTCTTTTTCAGGCTACTCTAAAAAGGAATCCTGACGTTATTCCAGCTTCATTCCAAGTCTGGAGGAGACATCACCTATCCAGTGTGTCTCTTACGTAATTTCAGAGCATTCTGATGTACATTTTAAAATTAAGGCCTTAAAACCAAGGCTATATTGACACTTTTCAGGCTCGTAAAGGCATATTCTTCTCTTTTTCAGGCTACTCTAAAAAGGATCCTGACGTTATTCCAGCTTCATTCCAGTCTGGGGGAGACATCACCTATCCAGTGTGTCTCTCACGTAATTTAGAGCATTCTGATGTACGGTTTTAAAATGAAGGCCTTAAACAACGCTATATTTACACTTTTTCAGGCTGTAAAGGCATATTCTTACTTTTTCAGGCTACTCTAAAAAGGAATCCTGACGTTATTCCAGCTTCATTCCAAGTCTGGGGAGACATCACCTATCCAGTGTGTCTCTCACGTAATTTCAGAGCATTCTGATGTACGGTTTTAAAATTAAGGCCTTAAACCAGGCTATATTGACACTTTTCAGGCTCGTAAAGGCATATTCTTCTCTTTTTCAGGCTACTCTAAAAGGAATCCTGACGTTATTCCAGCTTCATTCCAAGTCTGGGGGAGACATCACCTATCCAGTGTGTCTCTCACGTAATTTTAGAGCATTCTGATGTACGGTTTTAAAATTAAGGGCTTAAAAGTAAAGCTATATTGACGTTTATCAGGCTGTTAAAGGCATGTTTAACTGTCCTTCATGCATCTCTAAAAAGTATTCCTACTGTTAAGGCAGGTTTATTCCGACTATGGGTTAGACACTACATATTTATTGGTAACTTAGGTAATTTACGACCATTCTGATGTAGGATATTAAATCAAAGCCTAGAACATGTAATAAATATACAATTTAAATCTTTTACAGGCTGTAAAGGCATATTTTTCTCTTTTCAGGCTACTCTAAAAAGGAATCCTGACGTTATTCCAGCTTCATTCCAAGTCTGGAGGAGACATCACCTATCCAGTGTGTCTCTTACGTAATTTCAGAGCATTCTGATGTACAGTTTTAAAATTAAGGCCTTAAAACCAAGGCTATATTGACACTTTTCAGGCTCGTAAAGGCATATTCTTCTCTTTTTCAGGCTACTCTAAAAAGGAATCCTGACGTTATTCCAGCTTCATTCCAAGTCTGGGGGAGACATCACCTATCCAGTGTGTCTCTCACGTAATTTTAGAGCATTCTGATGTACGGTTTTAAAATTAAGGGCTTAAAAGTAAAGCTATATTGACGTTTTATCAGGCTGTTAAAGGCATGTTTAACTGTCCTTCATGCATCTCTAAAAAGTATTCCTACTGTTAAGGCAGGTTTATTCCGACTATGGGTTAGACACTACATATTTATTGGGTAACTTAGGTAATTTACGACCATTCTGATGTAGGATATTAAAATCAAAGCCTAGAACATGTAATAAATATTACAATTTAAATCTTTTACAGGCTGTTAAAGGCATATTTTTCTCTTTTTCAGGCTACTCTAAAAAGGAATCCTGACGTTATTCCAGCTTCATTCCAAGTCTGTAGGAGACATCACCTATCCAGTGTGTCTCTTACGTAATTTCAGAGCATTCTGATGTACAGTTTTAAAATTAAGGCCTTAAAACCAAGGCTATATTGACACTTTTCAGGCTCGTAAAGGCATATTCTTCTCTTTTTCAGGCTACTCTAAAAAGGAATCCTGACGTTATCCAGCTTCATTCCAAGTCTGGGGAGACATCACCTATCCAGTGTGTCTCTCACGTAATTTAGAGCATTCTGATGTACGGTTTTAAAATTAAGGCTTAAAAGTAAAGCTATATTGACGTTTTTCAGGCTGTTAAAGCATGTTTAACTGTCCTTCATGCATCTCTAAAAGTATTCCTACTGTTAAGGCAGGTTTATTCCGACTAGGGTTAGACACTACATATTTATTGGGTAACTTAGGTAATTTACGACCATTCTGATGTAGGATATTAAAATCAAAGCCTAGAACATGTAATAAATATTACAATTTAAATCTTTTACAGGCTGTTAAAGCATATTTCTCTTTTTCAGGCTACTCTAAAAAGGAATCCTGACGTTATTCCAGCTTCATTCCAGTCTGGAGGAGACATCACCTATCCAGTGTGTCTCTACGTAATTTCAGAGCATTCTGATGTACAGTTTTAAAATTAAGGCTTTAAACCAAGCTATATTACACTTTTTCAGGCTCGTAAGGCATATTCTTCTCTTTTTCAGGCTACTCTAAAAAGGAATCCTGACGTTATTCCAGCTTCATTCCAAGTCTGGGGGAGACATCACCTATCCAGTGTGTCTCTTACGTAATTTTCAGAGCATTCTGATGTACAGTTTTAAAATTAAGGCCTTAAAACCAAGGCTATATTGACACTTTTCAGGCTCGTAAAGGCATATTCTTCTCTTTTTCAGGCTACTCTAAAAAGGAATCCTGACGTTATTCCAGCTTCATTCCAAGTCTGGGGGAGACATCACCTATCCAGTGTGTCTCTCACGTAATTTAGAGCATTCTGATGTACGGTTTTAAAATTAAGGGCTTAAAAGTAAAGCTATATTGACGTTTTATCAGGCTGTTAAAGGCATGTTTAACTGTCCTTCATGCATCTCTAAAAGTATTCCTACTGTTAGGCAGGTTTATTCCGACTATGGGTAAGACACTACATATTTATTGGGTAACTTAGGTAATTTACGACCATTCTGATGTAGGATATTAAAATCAAAGCCTAGACATGTAAAATATTACAATTTAAATCTTTTACAGGCTGTTAAAGGCATATTTTTCTCTTTTTCAGGCTACTCTAAAAGGAATCCTGACGTTATTCCAGCTTCATTCCAAGTCTGGGGGAGACATCACCTATCCAGTGTGTCTCTCTACGTAATTTTAGAGCATTCTGATGTACGTTTTAAAATAAAGGCTTTAAAACAACGCTATATTACACTTTTTCAGGCTAGTAAAGGCATATTCTTACTTTTTCAGCTACTCTAAAAGGAATCCTGACGTTATTCCAGCTTCATTCCAAGTCTGGGGGAGACATCACCTATCCATGTGTCTCTTACGTAATTTCAGAGCATTCTGATGTACGGTTTTAAATTAAGGCCTTAAAACCAAGGCTATATTGACACTTTTCAGGCTCGTAAAGGCATATTCTTCTCTTTTTCAGGCTACTCTAAAAAGGAATCCTGACGTTATTCCAGCTTCATTCCAAGTCTGGGGGAGACATCACCTATCCGTGTGTCTCTCACGTAATTTAGAGCATTCTGATGTACGTGTTTAAAATTAAGGCCTTAAACCAACGCTATATTGACACTTTTCAGGCTCGTAAGCATATTCTTACTTTTTCAGGCTACTCTAAAAAGGAATCCTGACGTTATTCCAGCTTCATTCCAAGTCTGGGGGAGACATCACCTATCCAGTGTGTCTCTCACGTATTTTCAGAGCATTCTGATGTACGGTTTTAAAATTAAGGCCTTAAAACCAAGGCTATATTGACACTTTTCAGGCTCGTAAAGGCATATTCTTCTCTTTTTCAGGCTACTCTAAAAAGGAATCCTGACGTTATTCCAGCTTCATTCCAAGTCTGGGGGAGACATCACCTATCCAGTGTGTCTCTCACGTAATTTTAGAGCATTCTGATGTACGGTTTTAAAATTAAGGGCTTAAAAGTAAAGCTATATTGACGTTTTGTCAGGCTGTTAAAGGCATGTTTAACTGTCCTTCATGCATCTCTAAAAAGTATTCCTACTGTTAAGGCAGGTTTATTCCGACTATGGGTTAGACACTACATATTTATTGGGTAATTTAGGTAATTTACGACCATTCTGATGTAGGATATTAAAATCAAGCCTAGAACATGTAAAAATATTACAATTTAAATCTTTACAGGCTGTTAAAGGCATATTTTTCTCTTTTTCAGGCTACTCTAAAAAGGATCCTGACGTATTCCAGCTTCATTCCAAGTCTGGGGGAGACATCACCTATCCAGTGTGTCTCTCACGTAATTTTAGAGCATTCTGATGTACGTTTTTAAAATGAAGGCTTTAAAACGAACGCTATATTTACACTTTTTCAGGCTAGTAAAGGCATATTCTTAACTTTTTTCAGGCTACTCTAAAAGTCCTGACGTTATTCCAGCTTCATTCCAAGTCTGGGGAGACATCACCTATCCAGTGTGTCTTACGTAATTTCAGAGCATTTTGATGTACAGTTTTAAAATAAGGCCTTAAAACCAAGGCTATATTGACACTTTTCAGGCTCGTAAAGGCATATTCTTCCTTTTTCAGGCTACTCTAAAAAGGAATCCTGACGTTATACCAGCTTCATTCCAAGTCTGGGGGACATCACCTATCCATGTGTCTCTTACGTAATTTCAGAGCATTCTGATGTACGGTTTTAAAATTAAGGGCTTAAAGTAAAGCTATATTGACGTTTTATCAGGCTGTTAAAGGCATGTTTAACTGTCCTTCATGCATCTCTAAAAGTATTCCTACTGTTAAGGCAGGTTTATTCCGACTATGGGTTAGACCTACATATTTTTGGGTAACTTAGGTAATTTCCGACCATTCTGATGTAGGATATTAAAATCAAAGCCTAGAACATGTAATAAATATTACATTTAAATCTTTCAGGCTGTTAAAGGCATATTTTTCTCTTTTTCAGGCTACTCTAAAAAGGAATCCTGACGTTATTCCAGCTTCATTCCAAGTCTGGAGGAGACATCACCTATCCAGTGTGTCTCTCACGTAATTTCAGAGCATTCTGATGTACAGTTTTAAAATTAAGCCTTAAAACCAGCTATATTGACACTTTTCAGGCTCGTAAAGGCATATCTTCTCTTTTTTTCAGGCTACTCTAAAAAGGAATCCTGACGTTATTCCAGCTTCATTCCAAGTCTGGGGGAGACATCACCTATCCAGTGTGTCTCTCACGTAATTTTGAGCATTCTGATGTACGGTTTTAAAATTAAGGCCTTAAAACCAAGGCTATATTGACACTTTTTCAGGCTGTAAGGCATATTCTTCTTTTTCAGGCTACTCTAAAAAGGAATCCTGACGTTATTCCAGCTTCATTTCCAAGTCTGGGGGAGACATCACCTATCCAGTGTGTCCTCTCACGTAATTTTCAGCATTCTGATGTACGTTTTAAAATTAAGGCCTTAAAACCAAGGCTATATTGCACTTTTCAGGCTCGTAAAGGCATATTCTTCTCTCTTTTTCAGGCTACTCTAAAAAGGAATCCTGACGTTATACCAGCTTCATTCAAGTCTGGGGAGACATCACCTATCCATTGTGTCTCTCACGTAATTTCAGAGCATTCTGATGTACAGTTTTAAAAATTAAGGCCTTAAAACCAAGGCTATATTGACACTTTTCAGGCTCGTAAAGGCATATTCTTCTCTTTTTCAGGCTACTCTAAAAAGGAATCCTGACGTTATTCCAGCTTCATTCCAAGTCTGGGGAGACATCACCTATCCAGTGTGTCTCTCACGTAATTTTAGAGCATTCTGATGTACGGTTTTAAATTAAGGCCTTAAAACCAAAGCTATATTGACACTTTTTCAGGCTGTTAA